>NC_058406.1:72988403-73093342 GCF_002201575.2 Neomonachus schauinslandi | reverse complement strand
CGCTTAACCGACTGAGCCACCCAGGCGCCCCAAACAAACCTCATTTTAAAAGCTCATGTAAATTAATAAAACAATAAATTCCATTCATTTAGCAAATGTGGTATGCTGTAAGACCTTATAAAAGGCTAAGAGTAATTAGACTACTATATGGCAACACGTTCAATGACATAAATTCAAAGCTGATTCAAAGGATTCCAAGTTAGCAACCCCGCATTGGTATACCTTGTTGAAATCCCTACTTTTGTTCACTAAATATCAAATATTGTAACAATGCCTTCAAACTTACATCTAACTGCACAATAAACCGAATTTATAAAGGGACCTATCGAAAAATATATTTAAACAGCAAAATAATTAGAAGCAGTTGCAGTACTTAATTCTGGCATCATCAAGAATCAACCCTTCAGTGTCCAGATTCAGTCTTTTAAAAAAAATTAACTAATGCACAAAAATATTTTTTTTCTTGTCTTAATTCCTATCTCCAATATTCGAGTAGCTAGAAGACATCTACAGTAAAACACACCAAAATAAATATAAGTCAAAAAACAAGCATAAAATTTTAATACAGATGTGAACATCTCTGGAACACCCCAAAGTAATAAAAAATAACGTACGTACCCTTGCATAGCACAGACTTAAGGACAAAAATCGTGCCTACATCATTAACTATTTAGCCGTAATGGGAAACAGTACTATTACTACTCGACACAGACTCAGCTAATCAAGGGACCTATTTTGTTCTCATCTTCTGCAGGCATGCGGTGCCCAACATTCTCCCTCAGTGTACTGCTTGCTCATTTGTAAACAACTTCTGTAGCTCTTTATCTGGTGTTCAAACGGGAGGGAAAAAGAAAGTCTGAAAAGCATCAGCATCTGAGTTTCCGGATCTGAGCAGGGAGTAGTAAAGAAGGGGACCATATAGCTATCATCTGGTTAAAGAGAAAGAGAGACAGCAGAAAAGGTAGCCCTCATATTAGAGGAAAGAAATTCAGTCACCTGAAGAGGGCTAGTGAAGTGAGGCAAGCATTTGGTATGACACGCTTCAAGAAAGAAAAAAAAAAAGAAAAAAAACTTTCCTGGGGGCTGGAAGTTATGGGGGCGCTCTTTGTGCGGAGTCGGAGGAGAAGGGGAGGGACGAGAAAACAGCTTGGGAGTCATTCAAAGGAGTTTAAGGAGCAGTGTACGAGGGAAAGGCGGGGCGGGGCCTGGCCTGGCGGAGGGAGGGGGCTACAGGGGCGTCCGCGGGCCACTCTGACACCAGGGAGGGGGCGGTGAGCTGGCCGCTCCAGGGACCGGGTGGGAGCGGACTGCAGGCAGCCGACTGAGATGGGGTCCCTCTGGTAGGTAGAGTCAAATTAAAGTGGTGGCAGACCAGAGTTCTGGCGGGGAAAGAGAGTCCGGCTCCCGAAGGAAGCGGCTCCCGAGTGACATCCCCGAGTTTCCGCTCTTAGCGGGCTAGGGGCGCGGCGGCCCTACGGCTTCCCTGGGCCCCCGACCCCGCGGCAGACCTTCTCCCTCTCTCCTTCGCCAGCGCCTCCCGCCCGGGCCGAGGCCCTTACCTGCAACTCCGTGAGCAGAATCTCCCCCCGTTCGGGGTTGGACGCCATTGCGCTCCGCTCTGGACTCCGCACCTGGCCGCAGCCGCCGCTGGCGAAAGGAGAAGGCGGGACCGGACCCGGGGTGGAGGGTGAGGAGCGGGGAAAGAAAGAAAAAAAAAAAAAAAACTAGGGATTCATGGAGGCGCAGCCCCTGCTGGAGGCGCGGCTTATTTCGCCCGGTTCATGGAGAGCGGCGGGGAGCGAGGGCACTCGTAGCCGGCTCCCCCTCGCCGCCCGCCCGCCCGCCCGCCACTGCCGCCGCCGCCGCCGCCGCCGCCGCCCGCACCGGATTCTGTTTGTTCAGTCGCTCCCTCTGGGCGACGCCGGGAGCCGCCTCAAGCTTCTCGGTGCGGGGCGCTGCGGCCGCAGCTGCAGCTCCTCCTGTCGCACCATTTGGCTGTCACTGCGTCGCAAAAGCGGTCTCACTTGGCGGCTGCCAGAACACGTGACGGCCGTGGCCGCTACCTCCAGTAGCGAGGGGGGGGGGCGGAGAGGACCCCGAGGGCGGGAGCAGCGCGGGGGGCGGGGCGGCTTCCGACCCGGCTCCGCGGCGGGGGCAGCCATTGGACCCCGCCGGGGTGAAAATGAGGGGAAAGGACTGGACTGGCGTCTCTTGGGAGGCGGGAAGAGGAAGAAAAAACACACGCCCGCTTTTCTGCTGCGTTTAACGGCCCCACCGTGAACACTAATACTCGGGAGCTTACTCTTTTGTGTTTTTTTCCCCTAGCGCCACTTCTCTTGTCGAAGTTTAGGCCTAACGTAAACGAACCCCATTTTAACCTCCCCAACCTAAAGAGTTTCGGGGCTCAAATTTTATAGATTATTCCCCTACCCTCCACGGACCCAAGCTGTTAATCTTGCCTTTTGCGCCGTCCCACTCCCATCGCGCCATTCCGACCAGTAAGGTGCACAGCTGGCTAAACTGGGGTGTGGTCTGTACTTTTCAAGAACTGAAAGCGCTTGGGATCTCTGGCAGTCTTTAATGAACAGCTTTTAAAAATGCCTTTTCCCAAGCACTGAGCAGCTATGGTTGGGGCTGTAGAACTCCATTGAGTTTAGAATCTGATTAACTAGGTCTTGGATTTTTTTAACTGAAAGTAAACTGGAGGTCGGGCGGATTAGCCCCGCGAATGCAAAAAAAAAGTCAACTTTCCTTGACGTAGTAAACATCCAAGCTAACCTATTAGTGACATATAGCTAAGTAGTGTAAGTTTTGGTTTAAGAAAATGACACTGTGGTATTCGGGAATGTCAATAAAGTCACCAACAGGTAGCTTTTGTTTTGTCTTCAGCAGTGAATGGATATTTCAGGCAGCTGCTTAACTTTAGATTGAGGCCGGAATACAATGTCGTTGTTAAAAGGTACTTGGAGAGGGCGCCTGGGTGGCTCAGTTGGTTAAGCGACTGCCTTCGGCTCAGGTCATGATCCTGGAGTCCCAGGATCGAGTCCCGCATCGGGCTCCCTGCTCGGCAGGGAGCCTGCTTCTCCCTCTGACCCTCCCCCCTCTCATGTGCTCTCTGTCTCTCTCATTCTCTCTGTCTCAAATAAATAAATAAAATCTTTAAAAAATAAAATAAAATTTAAAAAAAAAAAAGGTACTTGGAGAAAGTGTTAGGGGGTTATTTAGATAGCTACTTGAAAAGCTTAATTGGCATATTTCTTAAGAAATACAATATGTACTTCTCTTACACTCCATGTGAAATAGATCTGTTGGGGTGATGCTAGGACTTATATTTATCTTTTTGTCTTCTCAAGTCTCCTGCATTAACTTGACAAACATTTATTGAAGATCTAGAGTTTTTTGACCACTATGAGTTTCTGAACTCCAACTCATAATATGTGATAAGGAATTTTTCTGCCCTGTATTTTAAATGTTTGCAACATATATGTTTAATGCATTGCTTTGATTGAAATGATAATTAAAATATATGCAATAGCAACACTTGGAAAAGCTAGCACATAATTGCCCATCCTGGTAACTAAGAGCCAGACAGTGTCATAGGCCCTGGAGTTACAGATGCAATTAAGAGAGTCCTTGTCGGGGCGCCTGGGTGGCTCAGTCGTTGAGCGTCTGCCTTCGGCTTGGGTCGTGATCCCAGGGTCCTGGGATTGAGCTCCACATCAAGCCCCACATCGGGCTCCCTGCTCTGTGGGGAGCCTGTTTCTCCTTCTCCCTCACTTGTGGTCTCTAGCTCTCTCTGTATGTCTCCAATAAATAAATAAAATCTTAAAAAAGAAAAAAAAAAAAAAGAGTCCTTGTCCCTGGAGTGACTGAGTCTTTTGGAGAAACAGAGTTGTGTCCAAATAAATATGATGCAATTTTTAAAGAGTAGGCACAAAATGTTAGGGAAGCACTGCATTCAGATTTGTATAGACATATATAATGTGTGTGTGTGATAAAATATACATAAATTTTACCATTTGAACAATTTTAAAGGTACAATTCTATGGCATTAAATGCATGCAGATATATTTTGCTAATTTTTGCCTTGCCTTACTCTTGAATGGATTTGACATGGCTGACATGCACATAGTTGGTGCTTAATGACAGAATTAAAAATTACCTATGTAAAGGGGCTCCTGACTGGCTCAGTTTGTAGAGCATGTGACTCTTGATTTTAGGGTTGTAGGTTTGAGGCCCATGTTGGGTATAGAGATTACTTAAAAATAAAATCTTTTAGGGCGCCTGGGTGGCTCAGTCGTTGAGCGTCTGCCTTCGGCTCGGGTCATGATCCCAGGGTTCTGGGATCGAGTCCCGCATCGGGCTCCCCGCTCTGCAGGAGGCCTGCTTCTCCCTCTCCCACTTCCCCTGCTTGTGTTCCTGCTCTCGCTATGTCTCTCTCTGTCAAATAAATAATAATAAAAAAAATAAAATAAAATCTTTTAAAAAAATTTACCAATGTAAGGACTTAGAAACATAGTCAAAGAGCATTCTTTTAAAAATTAAATTCAGATATAAGAAAATGTTCATATTTTAGCACCATGGAATTTTTTAACTAGAAGAAACTTAAAATGTCTAGCATAACTCTTAATACAGGTAAAAGAAAATAGGCCATAATTTACTTAATTAATAAGGAACGTGACAACAGTATTACTTAGTGGCAGAGATGGAGAATGAACCTAAATCTAATTGCTTGTCCCAGCCTTGTTTTAACCTACACCATGCTACTATAAGTACTTTAAAATAGAATCCTCATGGGATGCCTGGGTGGCTCAATCGGTTAAGGGTCTGCCTTTGGCTCAGGTCATGATCCCAGGGTCGTGGGCTCCCTGCTCAGCTTTTCCCTCTGCCTGCTGCTCCCCGTGCTTGACTCTCTCTGACAAATAAATAAAATCAAAAAAATTAAAATTAAAAACAAAACTTACTAAAAAATAGAATCCTCATTTAAAATGAACTCAAAGCATTATAGTCCCTCATTTTTTTAACCACAGAAAAAGACCTCAAACTTTACATATTTCTAGAGCTCAAACAATTTTAATTTGATATATCATATGTGAATGTAAGTAACTAATACAAAAAGTTTTTAAAGCTATGGGAATTATTTCTGATTAGGTATAGTGGGGAAAATAGTGCATACAAAAGGGAGGCCAAGACAATATAAAAACTGCATGACAATCTGGAAAATGTAACAGTTTAAACAATAAATTAGTTTAATTTAAGCTAAAAACTACAATCCAGCTCACAGTCTCTGTTTAGGGAAAAAAAATGTGGGGCATCTGGGTGGCTCAGTCATTAAGCGTCTGCCTTCGGCTCAGATCATGATCCCAGGGTCCTGGGATTGAGCCCCACATCGGGCTCCTTGCTCAGCGGGAAGCCTGCTTCTCCCTCTCCTGCTCCGCCTGCTTGTGTTCCCCCTCTCGCTGTCAAATAAATAAATATTTGTCAAATAAGTAAATAAATAAATCTCTGTCAAATAAATAAAATCTTTTAAAAAATTTAAAAAAGAAAAAATGTGATAGGACATGGGACATACTTATCAGAATGAAACACACTTGAAAAAAGTTTTAATGGAAACTCATATCATGTTGATTCAGATGAATTGTATTCAGTCCCCATTTACAAATGTTTTTAGGGAATCCTACCTATATGTTACCTCAAGTTATGTTCTAATTTGTATTAACAATAAAAAAGGGGAAAGCTTTGTTGTTGCTGCTGTTGTTGTTGTAAACGACTGTCCATGTAAGAAATTAAAGACCAAAAAATAACTGGATTGTATCACTAGTTAGGCAGGTGCCTTTAAAAATATTTCATAAAAATATTTAAAGGTCTTTAAGAAATAGAAATGACCAGGATGCCTGGCTGGCTCAGTCGGTAGAGCATGTGACTCTTGATCTCAGGGTTGTGGGTTCAAGCCTGATGTTGAGTGTAGAGCTTACTTAAAATCGTTTTTAAAAAAAGGTAGAAAGGACCAAACATATAGAAATAGTTTCAGTTAACAATAATTAGATAGCAAATGTTATTTTCTGTTTTCCTTTAAAAAAAAAAAAGATTTTTATTTATGTATGTGAGAGAGAGAGAGCACAAGCAGGGGTGGGGGAGGGGCAGGGCAGAGGGAGAAGGAGAAGCAGACTCCTTGCGGAGCAGGAAGCCTGACTTGAGGCTTGATCCCAGGACCCTGAGATCAGGGCCTGAGCCTAAGGCAGACACTTAACTGGCACCCCATTTTCCTTTTTAAGTTGGGAGAAATGTTACAGGAAAAATCCTAGTAGAGCTGAACTTTATTTTTTTGTCATTGTTATTTTCTGTGCTGTTGGTGTGAAACATTCAGATACTCTGATAAGGCACCTCTTTTTCCCTTTGATCCTAAATGAAATGAGATAAGAATTATATATCCAGGGAAGGAGTTAGAAACCTTCTCTTTGTGAGCCACAGTTTTTTATGGTCTTGTATTTTTCATTTCCCTTTTGTTCTTCCTTAATATTTATTAAAATGTTTTTGAAAATTCTAGCTTATCTATCCCAACAGCATTATGGAGAGTCAAGGGAAGGGTTTTTTTGTTTGGTTTGGTTTGGTTTGGTTTGGTTTTGGTTTTGTTATTGTTTTTTCAATGTTAATGTTGATAGAAAAGGAGAAGAGTAACCCCCTGCTCCCAAGGGATCAAAGTGAAGTAGCAGTGGTAGTCAAAGTGACAGAATCCCAAAGGAGAGACAAAACTCAGAAAGAGTCAGAACTACTTGGTCACCATCCAGTTCCTTAAGGAACCCCCTGTAGAGATTTTTCCCTTGTATGGATGAGGATAATTTTGAGAACAAGATTGTTAAAGTCAAGGTCACAGTAGAGTCAGCTATAGTGACTGTAGCAGATACTTTTGAGGGTGTCTGCTCAACTCCTTTTCCCTTCTCTGGGAATTTCCCCTATTCCCCGAGAAGAATGTGTAGCCATGTTGATTCTGCTTGACCTAGATCTTCCAGTAAACTATGGGCAGATCATGATAGAATATGTCTAAGTTTAGTCAACAAGATTCTCATTCTAAGAATTTGGAAGTAAAATATTGGAATACTGATCAACTGGTGGCCCTGGAGTTCAAGGACTAGAATGGCCATTTTCTGTCATATGTAAAAGATGCAGAAAAATCTGCTCTTTGGAAAGAGAAAAGAAGTCCTTCCTTCCTGTTACTGGAAATATAATGCTTACTAAGGCATACCTGGTCTTTGTCTTCATGGAACTTATAGTTTAGTTAAAGAAACATAATGACAAAGAAAGTGAATTCAGGGTACTTTGTGGGTTTTTTTTTTTTAGTTTCATTTATTTAAGTCATCTCTACACCCAACATAGGGCTCAAACTCATGACCCGGAGATCAGGAGTTGCATGCTTCTCTGACTAAACCATACAGGTGCCCGGAATTCAGGGTACTTTGAACATAGGTCAGGCAGTCCTTTCCTGAGTACTTCACACTTAAGCTGAGATCTCACTGGTGAGTAAATTATTAACTGGGCAAAAAAGGATGTAAAGAACTTTCCAAAGAAACAGAATAACAGAGATAAAGTTCTAAGGCAGGAGAGCGAAACTTGTGTAAGCTCTGAAAGGCTAGTGGGGATACAGCAAAGAGATTGAGCAATAAGAGCTCATAGAGCATGTGTATCAATTAGGATAGGCTAGGTTATGCTGAATAACAAATGATTCCAAAAATCTCAATGGCCTGCAATAAGGCTATTTCTCTCTCATGCTACATGCTATCATGACTCTGGTCCATGTCATCTTCACTCTGAACTCAGGCTGACAGAGTGGTCTCTATCTGCAACATTGCCATTGTCATGGCAGAAGGAAAACAAAAGTGGTAAATCCCTACTGGTTCTTAAAGTGTGTGCTCACATTTCACTTTCACTTTTTTTTAAAAAGATTTTATTTATTTGTCAGAGAGAGAGAGAGAGAGAAAGTGTACACAAAGCAGGGAGAGTGGCAGGCAGAGAGGGCAGAGGGAGAAGCAGACACCCTGCTGAGCAGGGAGCCCAATGTAGGACTCTATCCCAGGACTCTGGGATCATGACCTGAGCCAAAGGCAGACATTTAACCGACTGAGTCACCCAGGTGCCCCTGGGCACTTATATTTCTCTGTGGAGTATTGTATACAATTTTGTTCTCCTGCTAGACTTAAAGTCACTAGAAAGGGTCCATATATCTAATATGGCCTATGACAGCATCTCTTGTGAGTGGATAGTGTGTGTGTTTGTGCGTGTGTGTGTGTTTCTGTATGTATTACAGAAATATTTTAGGATAACCATCATCTAGGGACTCCCCTGTCTCTCAGAAAATTAGATAAACTTGTTTCATAGCCTCTAAAGTCGGGCCTCTATTTCCCCAATCCAGTTTTTGGGACTGTGACAGGTTATTTACACATGGTTGCCTGCTTCTCTCCGCCTCTAAAATACTCCCACAGCACTCCCCCCACTGCCTGTGTCCCTTGGTTCTGCCTATATTGATATGGACCTGAAGTTCAACCCAATGACAATGCTAAGTGTCATTGAGCATTTGTGAATTTATTAACTTGGTACCAAAGATTTAAGAGGGATCATACTATGGGATGTGATGCCTTTCACCTTGACCCTGGGTCTACCTCTTTTTTTTCCACCTTCAACTGGATTAACAAGAATATCCTGCTCCTTTCCCAGGCTGTTACAGTTTCAGGTTCTTCTGATTCTTAACTGTTATTACAAATAAGATTGTTTGGAAATTTCTCCCCAAAATATACATGTTCTCCTGAAAAAGATACCAGAAAATACCATTTTCCTAGCTTGGTAAACCTAATCACCAAATGAATGGTAACATTTTATGTTTTATGTATTTGAAGTAATGAAAAAGAAAATAAGTTTTAACAACCACTGGGAAGTTAAACTTTTTATGTTAACCCTCAGGATCCATTTATACTCTTAAAAATTATCAGACTCCGGGGCACCTGGGTGGCTCACTCTGTTAAAGGTCTGCCTTCAGCTCTGATCATGATCTCAGGGTGCTGGGTTCAAGCCCCGCATTGGGCTCCCTGCTCAGCGGGGAGCCTGCTTCTCCCTCTCCCTCTGCCCCTCCTCACCCCCCAACTTGTGCTCTCTTTCTCTCTCTCTCAAATAAATAAAATCCTTAAAAAAAAATCAGACTCCAAAGAGATTTTATTTTTATGGGTATGTCTTCTGATGTTTACTGTATTAAAATTTAAAAGTGAAGAATTTTTAAAATACATAATATACAAGCTCATATTTCATTGTGAGAACCTCATCCCATGTCATACAACCTCTACCTTATCCATGTGGGAGAGTAAGAGTGAAAAGGCAAGTAACATCTTAATATGATGAAAATGGATTTGATTTTGCAGATCCCCTGATCCTCTGATGATTCTGGATTAGTAAAGTTTCTCTACATGTGAATATACAAATGTGATCTCTGTGCTTCCAGAGTTTAAGATCTATGACCATGCCAAAATAATTACTAGATTTTGGGCTTTTATTTGAAACATTGGTGTGGTACATGAGAAATTTCAACTGTCCTTGTTAAAATGAAAAAAAGAATATAATATGAAAAAGTTTATGTAAAAACTGACTGTTTTACTACTAGTGCTTCCTTTAGAGGAAAACTCTTTTGCAAGTGTAAAATGGTAACACAAATTAATAGGTACAAAGAAGTTAACATTGGTCATACCATACATTTTGAAGGATTTGTCCCTGGTGGACAACAGGGATGTAGCTTTTCCTACCATCATTTCTTAAGCACCCAGCTATTATTCAATAATGTGTATCTACTATTTGAATTAGTGTAAAGCTAAACTTTTGTAATGAAGAGGCTCCAAACACATCATGTAGAGAACACTGAAATTTGTTCTTCTGTCAAAAATGAGGATTGCACAAGGTAAGTAATCAAAGTTATCACCTGGCTCTGTTCCATGGAGCCATCCAAGGATCCAGGTTCCTCTATCTTACTGTTCTACTATGTTCTACTACTTACTGCTATGGCATTATGCCCAACTGTGTGATTGAAGCTGGGTCAAGGAACTCCATGATCTACCTTTATGAAAGAAAAAGAGCATAGGGGATCTAGTGTCCTATGTCTTAAGGTCCAGGCTCAAAATTACTGCACATGATTTCTGCTCGCATTCCATTGTGAAAATGTCCTCATTTGACCACATCTAGCTTCAAGCGAGACTGAGAAATGTGCTTTCTAACTAGTCATGGCCCCAACCACAATTCATTTACTGAACCAGAAGGGCAGGGTGGACACTGATGGACAATTCACAGTATCCATCACATAGAATTTTTAGCCAGTGAGTTTTGCAATCAGCAAAGTGTTCCACTTCTCAAACTTCAAAACGCAAGCTCCAAATTTATAACTATCAGATTCTCTAGGTCCTAGGTAAATACATTCATTGTGTCAGTTAAAAAAAAAGAAGAAGACCATAAGTTTTTACCACTCATAGCAAGTGTTCCTATGTTTAAATGATTGCTGTCTTGGAATATTCCCTCTAAGCTTTCTTAGAACACAACCACCATTCTCTGAGAAGCCAAAGCCTCATAGTGAGCCATATGTAGGTGTTCTGGTCAACAGTCCCACCTGAGCCCAGGCTTCAAATCATCCCAGCCCAGGCACCAAGACAGGTGAGTGAAGAAGCCATCTTGGTAACAGACCTTCCATTCTCAGCCATTCTAGCCCCCATCTGTTCAAGTCACCAGCTGTTGGAATCATTTTATTTGAGGCCATAGACATCATGAAGGAAACAAACAATCCCCGCTTTGCCCTTTCCAAATTGCTGAACCAAATCTGTGAGCATAATAAAAGGGTTTGTTTGTTTTAGGGAAAGGGGAAGCAATAGATACACATGCCAATAGAAAATTGGAACATGCATTCCAAGCTGGATATATAGATAAGCCCTTTTCCCAAACTTGCCATTAATAGATTTTTCTGAAATATTTAATTGAAATTCTCTAAACTGATCAATTAAAAGCAAAGTTTAGCTTTTCTAATTCATTCACTCATTTGACAATATTTATGGAGTACCTATAGATTGCTGGGATTATATCTGGGAACCACACACCTTAGGACCCAGTTATATTCACTCTTTTGTTTCCCAAGTATATTTGAAGCTTCTTGAGTGAAAAAAAAAAATGTATCAGACTTCTGTAATCTCCACAGCATTTAGTATATGTAAAACTCATTATAGGTAGAAAGTACTTGATGAGAACTTATTTGATTGATAATTTTTAAATTTATAGTAGAAGTGTATATATGTACCCATTCTTCATGTTCATATTTTATTCAGGTATTCAGTTTATTCAGGTATGGCTGAAAACATGTGTATTTTCTAATTAAGAGTAAGAACTGCTAGTTATAAGTACTTATAAAATATAAAGATGGCTTTAAAATATGTCACATTATAATGATTCTTATGAAGGGTTTCCTATTAAAGATGCTATTTTGGAAAAGAGTATTACAGTCATTTGCATATTTATTTTTATATGCTGGTAATTCATATGATCTGTGTATTGCTTTTACAGTTTAACTGTAAGCCTCTCACCAAATGAAATTTTATTTTTAAAGTATCTTATCACCACACACACATACGCAAGCAGTTTGAATGGTGTAAAATATAAGATCCACATTTCAATTGCTTTAGTGTGTTGCCTATCACAACGAGAGCTTCCTAAAGTTCTTCATTATTAGAGCAAAATGTGGATGATTCAAATACCATGCTTCAGCTGCCTTCATCATTTGAATGAGATAAACTCTCAGCAAGATGCATTCAAGAAACTAGGGTTCAAACTGTGTTATCCCGCTATAAAGCAATCTGCTAAACATTTCTGAAGCAATTTAGACAGCTGTGACTTAGTGGCAAACCATGTGGACACTTAATCTATTGACTTGAAATTGGGGCTGCAGAGAATTTATTCAAGAGCTTTCTCATGAGTTCATTTTCTACGTAGAAAAATGCTTCCTATTTTTTACATGCTAAGAATGGAAAGCTAAAAACTATATTAAAACAAGGAATGAAAATCACTGACCTTACAAATTAACTTTCATTAAAGGTTATATAGTATTGTAGGTATAATGATATTATTCCACCTATTGTAGGTATAAAGAAATTTTAAGGGCTTTTACTCAAAAGACTATGACATGCTTTTAAGTTTGTCCTGTGTTTTATTTATCTTAATATAAATTCTTTACGGATGTTGGTAAATGGCTTGCCTATATTATCAACATCTTTTTTTTCCACTGTTTTCTTATGCTGAGAAAATCTGTATTTGGAGTAAATAATTATTCGCCTAAGAAATGCATGCCTTCTTGATTTGAAACACATTTCAAAAATAATTATTTGTACTGAGACAGTTAATAAAATATGTTACATTTATCAACTATACAATAAACTTTGATACTGAGCAAACCATATTAAAATTTGAAATTCACTATGAATAATATAGTCCTCAATATGTGAATAAAGACAAAGAAATACAGAACATAGACAATTATCAAAATAAGGGAAAATTAAATGCTCATTTAAAATTTTTTTACTCAGGGGCACCTGGCTGGCTCAGTCGATTAAGTGTCTGCCTTCAGTTCAGGTCCCGATCCTAGGGTCCTGGGATCGAGCCCCACATGGGGCTCCCTGCTCCACAGGGAACCTGCTTCTTCTTCTCCCTCTGTCTGCTGCTCCCCCTGCTTATATGCTCTCTGTCTCAAATAAATAAAATCTTTAAAAAAAATAAAATTTTTTAGTCAAAAAAAATTTTTTTAGCCAAAAAAATTCTTTTTGTCTGTTATTTTTAAAGATATCATTTACACTGTGACTAAAATATGTCAAAATTCACTGTCTAGACATCATTCGGGTATAACTGTACAATGTTAAAATTCAGTTATATTTGCTTATAATAAAAAGTAGATAAGCTAGATTTTCTCATTTTCAACTTCTTGGTTTGGCATTATGTGGATATAGTTAACAGAATAATAAAGCAAATAATTTCTTATGGCCTATTGATTATTTAACAGATTTTAATTATCTCACATTTTTACTTTTAAACTTTTTTTTTTTAAGATTTATTTATTTATTCATGAGAGACGGAGGCAGAGGGAGAAGCAGGCTCCTCAAGGAGCAGGGAGCCCAATGTGGGACTCAATTTCAGGACCCTGGGATCATGATCTGAGCCAAAGGCAGACACTTAACTGACTGAGCCACCCAGGCACCCTGCTTTTAAACTTTCTAAAACCATTACCCTTCTAACACATTTTTCCCCCCTCTCACTGGTTCCTGATATAGACTAGCAATTCTAGTAATGGCAACTCTGAATGAATCATTTTTCCTTGGCACCTGTTTACTTGCCCTAGCTACCAAGTGAAAGGTGATTTCAATTTGGACCTTCTCTTATCACTTACATGCTCTAAGAATTTAAATTCCTTAGCTATAATGGTACACTCAACTCGTTTGTTTTTCTTTGAAAGGTAAACGAGGCCAAAAGCTATAAAGACTTGTATGAAAAGCAGAGCTAACTCCGGGCATTAAAGATTTGATTGGTTATCTGTATTGGTTATCTGTATGCAGTTCATACAGGACATCCTTTGACTAAGGCAGCGTTAATGGATGAAAGGTAGGACATTCCTGGGAAAGATTTTAAATGTGACAGTCAGGGTTTTCTACATATTCATTCCCTCTACCCTTGCTGTGATATTGATGTGGTCTCTTTGATGGAGATAGCTTGTAGACAAACAGTAGTTAAATTTTTAAGTGGCAAAATATGTTTTTCAATATACTATCATTTTTTCCCCTGACATAGGCCCCCTGGCCTCCCCTACTTACCTCTTTCTTTACCCCATATGGTTAGAAATTACTTGAAATGGGTTGGTGAAGTAAGACATGTAGAATATGGGTAATATCCCACAGCTACAGCTTCTATTCATTTCAGGGTTTGGATTTATTTTCTTGATACATATACTTGTAAAAAAAAATCTATAATTCTAAGATGATTTGTACCTAACCCAACCAAGAAAACTACCTTAACCTTAAACTTTTCAAAAGAAAAAAAATCCATATTTTCCCTCTAAATTAGTCTTAAAAATCTCCCTTGTCTCAAATCTATACACTTTTTTCAGTCAAATGTGTTAGTTCTCCACTCTCAACTTTAAAAATAGAATAGCTATCTGATTTTTACATTGAACAATTGAAAAAAAGAGAAATAATCTTCAGATACATGTATATATTACAATTAGATTAATTGGATGACTTACTCAACTCTGTCCAGCAATTGTCCATCTGTTTACATGTAATGCAAATTCAGTTTTCTTAAATATCAAAGGAGTACGTTAGGGGTCCATTTGCTTCTTCATTTGAGTTATCTTGTGGATCTGATCAACATGATGAGCCAAGGTACAGAAAAGGAAGTTCATTTCCACTTCCAACAGGCAGAGTTTAAGGTTTGATCTCTAGCTTTAGTTCAAATTGCCGCTGCAATTCTATTATTGTTGCATTTACCTGACTGTGTTGCGCTATCTTGTACTTCTCTGTCTGACCTTATTGGCGCCTGTTTAACTGATCCACAAAGAGTAAAACAGTCAAGAACAAAGAAGCAAAGAGGATGAAACTACAGTAGAATTTAGGATTTAAATAAAACACACATTCAATTTTACCTCCCTCCAGGGGACCTATAGCAGTTCTAAGTTAGGCTCTCTGAGACTGAAGTGAAGATTTTCCTTCTGCCTACCTGTTTGCTTTGGCCAGTATACTTACTGGACCCACATCACATTTGACAACACGTGATTTGTATGTGTGTATATTTGCATGGATCAAATACATTTTTATGTCAACAGTAATGATAATATTTTTATTATAACAGTAAGCATTTATGCAAGTACTATTTTAAATGTTTTATATTTATCCTCCCAACAACCCAATAAAATACTCCTAGTACTTACGTTTTAGAGGTGAGGAAACAAACTCAAAGGGCTTAAATGAACTGCCCAAGGCTTCAAACTGTAAGAGACAGAATGGATCCAAAGCTGTCTGGCTCCAGGGCCTAATGCTCTCTTAACGCAAACATTGACTGATACAGCTATGAATATTAAAATCCATTTATTAATGGGTTGAGGCAGAACACATGTACGGGAGCCAAACAAGAAGAGGGAGGCAGGGCGCCTGGGTGGCTCAGTTGGTTGGGCGACTGCCTTCGGCTCAGGTCATGATCCTGGAGTCCCGGGATCGAGTCCCACATCGGGCTCCCTGCTCGGCAGGGAGTCTGCTTCTCCCTCTGACCCTCCTCCCTCTCATGCTCTCTGTCTCTCATTCTCTGTCTCAAATAAATAAATAAAATCTTTAAAAAAAAAAAAAAAGAAGAAGAGGGAGGCAGTTCCTAGGAAAATATGATTTGGGACACCATTATATTAATTCTAGGTTTTCTGTCATGCCTCAGCTAGAGTGGACACTACATTGAATACCTTCCTCTAGGTTATTTTCTTTTCCCTGTTAAACCCACTCATAGTAGTCATTCAAAATTTTTTGGTTGACTCATTGTCTAGTAAGGCCTGGGACCTTTGGGAGCTATAAGACAACAAATAAGGAATAAGTCAAGTACCTTACTTTCTGACCTCTGACCCAGTGGTCCAGTCTCAGGGCTCAGTTTCAGATAGATGAGGCCATACTTTCAAGACTTACCTAATATTTATTGACTACATATTCCTTTATAGTAATAAAATCTTCCTCTTTGATAAAATGCAGCAAAATTCCTTCGTATAAATGACTTTTTTGGGATAAGATTACAGCCTGTTTTACAGAGGATAAGACTTCCTCTAGGGATATATTTTATTCAATCCCTAGTCTATTCAAATCTATGTAATAGATAGAATGTAGTATTTTATAGTAAAATTGCTCAAAAGAGCTAGGAGACCATTGTGACCCTTTTATCTCTACCTTTTCATTTCAAACCATTTCATAGGCAGGAATACATGTGTACATTCTACTGGTATGTAAAGGACATATAAAGAGCTTATTTCCAATGTACTGCTTTTGAAATAGACTCTTTATTACTATGGTATTTTTCCTAATCACTTATTGCTAATTATACTCACAGGTCATTAATAATGACATCTTATTTCCTTATTCAGTTAAGCATTTGCATAATGTTTTTTATACAATTAAACATTAGCATAGGTATTTTGGATTATACAGTGTAGTAAACTCTTTAAACATTATACTTGAAAGGGAATATTTCATTTGTCTAACTTAAAACTATAAAATTAAGAAAATTCAGCAATGATCTTGAAATTCTTTTAAAAACATATTGCAAAATAGATTTAAGGAAAAATGTTATGTGAAGGTCACCTATTCATTCAGTATTGGCTGGAAATTTTTTTAAGATTATTTATTTATTTGCCAGAGAGAGAGAGAGAGAGGCAGGCAGAGAGAGAAGCAGGCTCCCCGCTGAGCAAGGAGCCCAATGTGGGGCTCCATCCCAGGACCCTGGGATCATGACCTGAGCCAAAGGCAGATGCGCAACCAACTGAGCCACCCAGGCGTCCTTGGCTGGAAATCTTAAATTTTATTGTACCTGACACTAGATTTAGCTTATAACACTAGTTAGGAGCAAGTTTCTGGTATTCAAATATTCTTACTCTGTATATTTCATTTCTTTACTAAATTAACCTAATTTTGAAATTCAAATTCAAACCAAGGATCCCTGGTATCTAGGCAAAATAATCACCAGTTCTAAGCAATAATTTAATATCTTCATCCTACCTACTTATGGTTAGCACAATATCTTTGGCCATTAGCATCTCCCTCAGCGATCTTATCTACTTTTCCAGCTTCTAATAACATTGCTGAGAGATAACTCCCAATCTAGAATTCTAGACTGACCTCTCTCATTAATGTCAGCCCCATACCTCCTATTTCCTACTGAATATTCTGAATATTTCAGGTTCACCTCAAACTCAAATTATCTAGAACTGACAACATCACCTTTCCCCTTAAACTAGTCTTCCTTTCAGGTTTTCTTACTTCTATGAAGATCATCTTCATTCTTTTGGTTATCCAGGCCTAAAATAATTAAGTGATTTTTTTTATTCCTACCTCTCTTCTCCCTTTCCACTTCACCCACTGTCCAGTGCCAAGGTTTGTCTGTTTCTTGCTTCATTAGTGTTTCTTACATCCATCCCTTATTTTTTTACTGCTGCTTCCCTTGTCAAGGTCCCCAATATATCTCAAAGGTTCATATCTCATATTTACTATTCTTCTAAATCATACGATATTTGGATCAGCTATTCCTACAAAATCCACTGCATACTTTTCTTCTGCTGGGATCTGCTTACTGTTGATAACACTAGCATCAAATTCTCTGGGTTCTCTCCAGTGCACTTTTTTTCTTAGTTGGTTTTCCTTTTTCCCATCATTAGGGCTAGCAACTATACCTGAATGCCCAGATTCCTTCTGTTTTTTTCTACCCATTAAATCTTGTAGCAGAGCCCCCATCTCCGGCACTACTATCTCTCAATTGGAATTCTCACCTAGCCTTAGATCCCCTGTGTTTACAGCTGGCTCCTTTTGAATTACTGGAGGAGTGAGCTGTGGTCTCAAAGGTAGATTTCTCTCTCTCTCTCTCCCCTCACCCACAACCCCCTTGTCTCCAAACCCAACTTCAATCTTCTCTTCCTAATCATAAAGTGGGACTTTCTTTCCCAAGAGCCTACTGACATATACTAAAGTTCACACGGGGCCCCACTTGGCCAACACACTAACCTCATTTGGCACTTAATGTGAATTGTGAAATAATTTGCATGTTTAGTGATGACAATTGATTTCTACTCCCTATCCCACTGAGAGCTTTACCATAACATCTATCTGCTTCGGCGTTACACTTTCAACACTCTGCTGCTGCCACACGTAAAGGATGAAGTTCAAATATGTGGCACATTCATAAATATATGAATACATATTCATAAATAGGCTTCGCATTATGTGAATTAACCAGTAATTCTGACCCTTTTCCTCCCCATTCAATAAAGCATACAAGAATGCAAGAGAGAATAATGTTGTCATAGCAATGACCTTAAATCTCTAAAAAAAGAAAGAGTACTATTAGCAAACTTTAAAAGCACATCTATACCCAAGAAATTACTTGCAATATACCACATATCCTTCACAAAAGGTAGATACACCATTGTCCCATGATCCTGAAGTAGAGAACATTGCCATTAGTGGGTCAAGTTATTACTTTTTTTCCCCTCTAAAAGCTTTACAAGAAAGGAGCAGTTGGACTTCTTGCTTAAGCTTAGTAGGGATGTATTTAAGTAGAGGTCCCTCTCTCTTTTGATCACAGACCATAGTCTCAAAGCCTACAGGGGCTAGGTGGTTTATGTATAGGAGTGAAGTAGGCAGAACTTAAGGAAAACAACACTGTGAACTTGAGGATTAATGACACCTGGCACAGGACACGTGTCTGGGAGATACTAAGGAATGGTGGGGACTCAGAAAATGGTACTTTGGCCCATCTAAAAAATGCAGTTGCTTCACGAGGATGGAAGTCCTTGTTAAGGATTACAGAGCAGAAAGACAGAAGGAACCTGGATCCCTGAGGACCATGGAGCCACCACACTAATGCAGGACAGCCTACCTCCGCACATAGCATAGCGCTAAGTCCAGGGAAGTAACAGCCTTGGGCGTACGAGACCCAGGGATCAGCAAGCCTCTCTCATCTCTCAGGTCTTGCTTTCCTCTGCTTCTCCATGTTAGCTTTGGTATCTCCTAGACTGGTTCTTTCCACATGATGGGGAAAATGGCATCAGCAACTTCTCATTTGGCACTGAACACGAATAGTGAAATCATGTGCAGGCTTCAGGCCCCACCCTTAGATCCTGCGATCCAAAAGTAACATAGGGATACTCCTCCCCTTCTAACTCCAGCAGAAAACTTCTGAGGAGGCTTTTGATTGGTCTAGGGCAGTTACATATCCATTCCTGACCCACTCTGATTGGCCCTTTCAGACCAAGGGAGTGGGGGACGAATTGCCTGAAGGAACTATGAGAAGGCAGATACAAACTCTAGTTCCCGTCGTCCATTGCATCTCCTGTATTGTAATCATCTTTTTAGTTCTGTGTCTTTCACTTTGTAAGGGCCTTGAAGGCAAAAACCGTGCCTTATTAATTTTGTACCCACCTAGCCAAAAACAGCACTTGGCATATAGTAAACTTCAGTAAATATTTGCTGATGAAAGAAATGAATAAACAAAGCCAGTCAAAGAATTTCAAGAACTCATGACAAAACTGAGAGCAATAGGTATAACCTACCAGCAATAAGTAGTGGCATTTTGACCACTAAGCCAGACTTCGTTTTGGGAATTTTAGACAGTTGTGGTGGAGCAGGAACTTACTGCAATGTGGCCAGTTCGTGCTGAATAAACCTACGACTGGCACATAAACTTGTGTGCATAACAAGCAAGTATTTTTTTTTTAGCAGGAAGTTCCTGAAAAGTCTCTCATAATTTGTCGTTTAATCTTGTTAAGATTTTCAAAAAGTCATATCTCAAAATGTATTGCAGGATGATGGGAATGTAAACCACTATGAGAAATCAGTTTGACTGCCCCCAATGATAACGGGTAATTTAAATTCAGAATGGCTGGAGAACTGTGAGATCATTTCACAGACAAATCTCAGTTTTATCAACTCTTTTCCAAGCATGAGCCTGGGTGGGACAACACAATTTAATAGGAGAATTGTGCCAAGAAAAGATAAAAAGAAAAATGAACATGAATCAAGTTCAAAATTGAATTGTTTGGAAATAGTTTAAAGATAGCGTGTGAGGGAGACTATGGGGTAAGAATTGCTGTATTCAGGTTTAAGTGTGTATAGGGATAGGAAACATTCAGTAGAGTACTAGCCACAGGATCAGTTTTGAAAAAAGCTGGTATTAAGGCAATCAATGTTAAACTTGGGGAAGAAATCATTTGTTCAAAAGGTAAGCAGAACCTGACCTCGTGCTGTGGCAAGTATAGAGGTAAAATACGTGAAAGGTCTGCTTTAAAGAAATTCATTTTAAGTGGCGCCTGGCTGGCTCAATTGGAAGAGCATGCAATTCTTGATCTTGGGGTTGTGAGTTTGAACCCCACGTTGAGGGAAGAGATTACTAAAAATATAAATAAACCTTAAAGAAGTTCATATTACACTCAAATTTTGAGTCATATCTCTATTCTATAGTATATAAGCTATCCCTGCATTTGTTAAACTACTGTACTCTCTGACTCAATTGTCAAGTATTTGGTCTACTTCAAATATTTAAAAAGTTAAGATGCACTGAGCTTATTCACATACTGGATGTTATCCAGATCTTATGTGATGTTGTAAAGGGCAACAATCTCATATTGTATTCGTCTTAATATTCTCAGCCCCTACCCACAGTAGGCATTCAATACATGCTTATTGAATGAAAGATTTCTTAACTTCTACAGTGCTTTACAATTTTCAAAGAAGTTTCACACACATGGTTTTATATAATTGTATAGTAACTCTTTGAGGTGTTTATAATACATTTTTTGGATGAGAAAATGGATTCAAAAGAAGAAAATAGCTTCCTGAGTCACAAAGATGTTGAACCCAAATCTTCCTTCTGGTTTAGTTTAGTCATAATATCTCCTTCCAATGAATAAAGTATATTTTAAATCACAACACAGCCAGAGACATCCAGACGTGTAGGGGATATCTAGTTTTCGTCTGTTCAGCACCACACCTCCTTAGGGAACTGACGGCTGTCATTCACACTATTCTACCCTTCTGGGCAGTGGGCTAGGAAAATGACCCATTTTCAGTCAATAATAGTACTCTGATGGAATCGTTTGGCTGAAGTGAGGCTATGATCCAAGCTATGTCAACCTGAGTCCTGCCCCAGGATTTTTCAATTCAGAGGTGAAAAGCGTTATTGTCCATGGAAATCACAGAGTCTGAATGACGTGAAGGTGGGTCTGCTTTGGCCCTGGGGAAAGGCAAGTTGGAGTTGGACAAAATGAAGCAAGCTGACTATGTAATGGAGTAGGATAAAGCCCCTGGACTGGTCGTGCCTAAAGGGTCAGCTCTGTCCTAGATATGTTGAACCACATGAAATTGCCATCAACCACATGAAATTGCTATCTTTCATTTGGCTCAGCCTAATATACAAGTTAAAAGACCACACATCAATCTTATCCAGAATCTTATGTTTCCAGCCCAACTCTTTTCTCGTGATAAATGGGAACAGGAAGGCCTAGAAATTTCAAAGGACTTGCTCAAAGTTCGTAGTAATGCCAAATAATGCAAATTTTCTGAATTTTAGTCCAAGACCCTTTCCATTAAGTATAATGATCCACAATTTTAAATTAGTCATTTTCAAATTTTGTAAACCAGTTGCTTCTCACTTTTTTGTTTTGTTTTGAACTTTTTATTTTCCCCTTGTTCAGCCTAGGGAAATAGGCTCTTATGACTCAAAGCAGGCAAATCTATTTGTTATAAACGTTTCCAGGAAAACGAATCTCTAGGTTTTGACTAAAACCATGAACTTTAAAACCAAAAGAAATAATCTGATTCAAGTTAAACACATGTTTTTTTTTTTTTAAAGATTTTATTTATTTATTTGACAGAGAAAGACACAGCGAGAGAGGGAACACAAACGGGGAGTGGGAGAGGGAGAAGCAGGCTCCCAGCCGAGCAGGGAGCCCGATGCGCCAGGGACTCCAGGATCATGACCTGAGCCGAAGGCAGTCGCTTAACCAACTGAGCCACCCAGGTGCCCCACATGGTTGTTTTTAAGGCAAACTTCACATATGTGAAGTTCTGACTACTCTCGTCTTCCTTTTTATTAGATCTTCCAAAAGAACCTCTTAAACTTCAGTGTGTATAAGAAACACCAGGTGTTGCCTTTTTTTTTTTTAAGATTTTATTTATTTATTTGAGAGAGAGAGAGAGAGATAGCGAGAGAGAGCACAAGCAGGAGGAGAGGGAGAAGCAGAATCCCTGCTCAGCAGGGAGCCCCATGTGGGGCTGGATCCCAGGACCTTGACATCATGACCTGAGCCCAAGGCAGCTGCTTAACCAACTGAACCACCCAGGTGCCCCACCAAGTGTTGCTTTTGCAACATGCAGATTCCTGAGCCCCACATCACACACTGGATCTGGGTCACTGGGGGTGGGTCCCAGGCATCTTCATTCCAGTGAGCTTGCTGGGTGTTCTTACATACGCTGAAGTTTAAGCAGTAGTGCCTTAAATATTGCTATCCTCAGGGATTCTGTCACTAAGTCTGTTTCTCAACACTCAAAGGGGAGAGTGCTGAGAGCACATCTCTCAAAAATCACCATATTGTCACAGTTACCGATGAGGCTGTGATGTATCACACAGGTGAGCTGGGCTGGGAAATGGTCAGACCCAGCTTTCCACATGTCAGCCAACTAACTCACCAACTCCCACTAGTCAGGTGATCACCTAGGCATACATCCTGCTCAAATCTTCCGCCTAATCAACACCATATTTCTAACAAACAGCAAAGTACTTATACCTAACACCCTACATATCTTAAAGCTCATTTTTATTGTTTTCCCCAAATCTGCTTTTCCTTTCGTATTATCCACTTCAGTTAGTGGCACCACAAGTCACCCACCTGATCAAGCCAGGACACTCAGAATTGTCCTCACTTCTGTGTTTTACTAGTCATCTAACTCATCACTTAGTGTGTATTGAACCTACTTTTCAAACATCTCTCAGATTAGTTTTCTTCTCATAATCCTCATGGCCATTGCATTAGGGTCCTCCTTTAGAGGTTTGTCATCTTTTCGGGGCTTTTGAAAAAGCCTCCCTCAAAGGTTTTTGTCTCTAGTCTCATTTTTCCTGTAATCCATCTTTCACACTGCCATTGGAGGTACATTTCTAAAATGCAAATAAGATTTTGGCACTCCTAAGTCTGCTCCCTATTACCTCCCAGATAAAGTCCAATCCGTTTGTATAACATACAAGGCCCTTTGCAATCTGGTTTAACTTTTCAGTGTAATAATCTCTTGCTCTTCCTGCCAAATCCCATGATTCAAATCTAATAGTTTTAGATTTCATTGAACTATTAAATATTGCATTATTTTCATCTTTTGAAAATGGCCCTAAAAATAATGTCTTGTTAGTGTTTATTAACTGTAAAATTTGGGGCTTTCATAAAACATCTCAAAAACTATTAAAGTCTAACCAAACCAAGGACTCCCTGTGAACATGAGCAAAAGTGTGTCACCATTATCTATGTAGAAAAGATAGGTTGATTTATCCTATAATTTATCGATGTGCAAAGATCTGTTCTCAGCAGGATGCAAAAAGTGGCAGCATTTCTCTCTTTTTTTTTTTAAAGATTTTATTCATTTATTTGAGAGTGAGAGAGAGTGAGAGGGAGAAGCAGACTCCCTGCTGATCAGAGAGGCCGATGTGGGACTTGATCCCAGGACTCTGGGATCATGACCTGAGCCGAAGGCAGACGCTTAACCGACTGAGCCACCCAGGCACCATGGCAGCACTTCTCTACTGTCCCAGGTCAGGATTAACCTGATACTCTAAGCACATCTGAAAAATTTGAAAAAGAAAATTGAAGGAAGAAAATATTACTTCCCTGTTTTCAAGAGGGGAGCAGGAGTTTTGCTCAAACCCACACTGACTCAAGCACCTGTACTAGAGGTATTCTAGGTATTCCTTCTGTAATTACTCAACTGACCCTCCCACATGTATTTCCAATTTTGCAACCAGCCTTCCTTACTGTTCTTGCTCTGTACCACTAATATAGTGATCTTACAGGTCAAGAAATGATATAAGTAAAGTGGGAAAAGAATAAGACAGCCGGGGCGCCTGGGTGGCTCAGATGGTTAAGCATCTGCCTTCGGCTCAGGTCATGATCCTGGAGTCCCGGGATCGAGTCCCGCATCGGGCTCCCTGCTCGGCTGGGAGTCTGCTTCTCCTCCCTCTGACCCTCCTCCCTCTCCTGCTCTCTGTCTCTCATTCTCTCTCTCTCAAATAAATAAATAAAATCTTTAAAAAAAAAAAAAAAAGAATAAGACAGCCAATTTAGGAAAAGTCAGTTTTCATTACAGATCTGTCTGCACATTTTCATGAGATTAAGTTCACTTTAAAACAATAGGAAGCAGTCATTAACATAAATGTAATAAATTGAAAAAAAGTCTCAAGTAAGAAAAAAGCGTATTACAAAAGAAAGAATATAGGATTATAGGAAAGGAAAAATATACTGGTGATACAAAAAACTGGGTAATCATCATCATGGGAGTCTAGGAGGGGGAAAATAAAAATGTTATACTGACAGAGGGCAGTTCAAGAGGCCATAGCTCAAATAATCCTGAGTACACCATCAAAGAGAAGCTATACTCTTTTTTATTTTTAAATGGAGCATAGAATAATTCTTTAGGCTCTCCTATACTCTTTAGCACTGCTATTGTCTTTCCCTACCGGTTCTTGGTGTTTTGTCTAAGAGGTTATATTAACCTTAAACTCACGTAGCTGATCTCAAGCCTCTTTAAGTCAATTTGTCCCTCTCTACCAGCATCAGTTTGAAAATCGTAAAGGCTTGTTTTTCAGATGCTGGGTATCTCTTCTGTGCCTGATCTCAGAGCTGGTTAAGAGGTAGATTTGCATTTGATCCAACAAGATCCTACCTTACTTCCAAGTTGATTCTGCCTGGCTTCCCTTATGAAACACAGCAGACACCACAGACTAGTCCTGGATGGTTGCGGGTATAATAAACACCCTGTGTCCCTCTTCCACTAAGCACTGTAAGATAAACATTCTAATTGTTCCCAGGCGCTCACTCTCTGGACTACAACGTCCTTTTGTTTGTATTCAGGAGTAAGGTGAATTATTTACTTCTCAGCTGTGGCTAGCTTAGCCATAGTGTCTTCAAAAACAGCCCGAGATCACTGAACTTGGCAGTATTCTTAGAATCAAGCAGCACAACAGAAAAATTCAATAAATTATACTTTCAGAACAGGAAATTTGACAACCTCATGTGGCAATCCATTTTAACGATTAATAAATCTGCTGTCTAAAAGCATTGCCATTTATGGCATGACTTTAAGTGACAGTTTGAGCCTGTTTTATCTTGTTTTGTCATCAGTGTACATGGCCACTGTTGGCCACTGTCCTGTTAATCATAGAGCCTTTCCTTTATCTTGTCTGTAATTCCATTTTCTACTTTTTTTTAACTTTAGATGCTTCTTTATAGCTCTCATGTTACCTTAGGTTCTAAGATCTCTACTTTGCTCTTAAAGCTTTTGCTGTCCAAAAACTCACAAAAAAACAGGCTCTTGACTATAGAGAACAAACTGGTGGTTGCAGAGGGGAGGTGGGTGGGGGGATGGGTGAATAGATGAAGGAGATCAAGAATACACTAACCATGCTGAGCACTGAGTAATGTATAGAATTGTTGAATCACCATATAGTACATTTGAAACTGTATGTTAATTACACTGGAATTTACAAAAATATATTAAAAAACCTCTTCAACAAAATATCTTTGGGTGAAAAAAAAAAGTAATGTATATTTTACACAGCTGATGTATCAACCAGTAAATATAGTGCCTGCCAGTGTGTAGACTAATGCCTACTAAACTTCAGAGAATTTTTGTATAAGAAGTTTTTGGTGGCAGGGAGAATACCATCAAGGGATTAACATGAATGGGAGCCAGGAACGGAACTGCAGTAACTAACACAGGATACCAAGAGTGGATGGGGAGATTTTTTTCAACAACAGAGGTCACGGTGAGAAAGGAAGGTCGTTCGCCAATAAGGTCCAGGTGTGAAGAGAAGGCACACATGTTCCGCCCGGGGATATTTGTTGTTGTTGTTGTTGTTTGTTTGTTTGTTTGTTATTTCCCCTGAGTATCTAATATAGTAAACAAACTTACAGATTTAGGTGTAGCTCCTTCATCTACTGAGTGGGAGACAGGCCTAGGATAAAATGTGCCTTGCCCTTTATAGTTAAAACATTGGGAGGGTTGCTAAATTACTATTCTGTGGCATCAATCACTGTTTATTTGGAAATAAAATGGATTAAAAAAAAGTAGTGGCTGTCAGAATTGGCGGATGTCCCGGTAGAGGATCCACTAGCATTGAACACACAAGGAAACTGGCCCGATGGTCCTTGCATACCAGAAAGAAGTGCAGTGCTTCCTTGCTCCTTCATGGTCAGCTAATGATTCGCTTTGACCCTACACGGTTTGTTGGCCTATATCTGTATAGCCACAGGTCCTCTCTGCCTTTTCTTTTTGATGGTTTAGTTTGTCCTTGCTGTTTGTGTTGTACCTGCCCCCACTCAACACTGTGTTCTTTGTTTCCAACTCTTCTCCAGTTGTCCAAGGTCATTTTGAATTCTGATGCAGCCTTATGGATCATGGTTATTGATATTGCCTGAGAGGGTTGAGAACATAGCTTCTGTTCGCTCATCCGGGTCTACACTAGGCTCGCAACAATTTACTTATGTATCAGCAAGTATCAGTGAGAAAATCTAAAGGGGGGAATTTCACCCACTATAGCAACAAATTACACGAAATACCTAGAAGCCAGCTTAAGAAAAACATGTAAGGCTCATATACACAAACATACACAGCTACTGAACTATAAAATGATTTTTTGCACAGGTTTTGTAGCTGAGAAGGACTTAGCATTTGCCCCGAAGTCATTATGGTGAGTGAGTGAAGTGAATGAATGCTTGCGCTCCTAATGCAGGGGTGGGAAGCCACAACACCGTGACTTTTTACTTCTAAATCCACAAAATCAAGGATATTCGGAGGGTATTATGTCACCTGCAACCCAAATTACAATAGAAACACTAATTACAAAGAGCATTTGGTCAGGTTGCCCTGTTTCTTGTAGGCAATTGTTTCTAGTTTTGTTTATGAGAAAATATAGGCATTTTTGTTTAGAAATTAAAAAACAGGGGCGCCTGGGTGGCTCAGTTGGTTAAGTGTCGACTCTTGGTTTCAGCTCAGGTCATGATCTCAGGGTTGTGAGATCGAGCCCCACATGGAGCTCAGGGCTCAGCTCGGAGCCCTCCCTTTCCCTCCCCCTCTGCCCCCCTCCCTCCGCTCATGCTCTCTCTCTCACTCTTAAATAAATAAATAAATAAAATCTTAAAGAAATTAAAAAACATCATGAACTTAGTGGACAGAATACTCGGAATAAAGCTTAGCTTTCATTTGATGTCACAGGTTCAAAAGAACAAAGGGAAGTCAGGAGCTTTTTCTAATCAAATCCTGGTCCTGCCATTTAACAGCTGTGTACTTGGGGTAAGTCTGTCTATCTCTCTGAGCCTTAGATTACACACAACCTCAGCTGTTTACTTTTCCAGGTTGTTGTGAATACATGAGAGAGGAAATCAAAGCATGGATTGTACACTATTAAATGGAGCAGTGCTGTTTTAAGTTGAATTCGGGATTCAAAAGAGAAAGAGAAGTAATATAATTTTTTGGAGTGGTGGTCTTAGGTCAAGTACTTCATCTGTTTCGTCTTCTTTAATAATCATAACTATCTTGTAAGGTGGTTATTATTATTCCCATTTTATACATGAGATATTAAAGCTCAGAGAAGTTAAGTAACTTGCTCTTCATAACCATGATGAGAAAATGAGAGTTAAGTGGGCCGGGCATTTTCTTCATTTTAGGAGAGGTGAATCAAAGTCCAGAATTTGTCATGATCATCAACTGGGCAAAACTAAGATTTAAACATAATCTTTTTCACTGTCAGCTCATTGGTTTTTTTTTTTTTTAACTTTTTTGGTTTTCTGGGTTTTGTTTTGTTTTGTTTTGTTTTGCATCAATAGAGGAAGCGTATGACTAGATATTTCTTGATGTTACAGAATTACTATTAATTCAAAAGTATGAGAGAGATATTATGGTTATTATTATTTTTTAAAGAGTTGTTATGGACTGAATGTTTGTGTCTCTCAAGATTCATATGTTGAAACTCCCTACCCATGTGATGCTATTAGGAGATGGGGCCTGTAGGAGATAATCAGGGTCAGATGAGGACAAGAGGGTGGAGCCCTCCTGGATGGGATTGATGCCGTCAGAGCAGGAGAGAGCTTATTTCCTCTCTCTGCTCTCCGCCATGTGAGGACTCAGATGGAAGTCAGCAGTCTACAGCCTGGAGGTGGGCTCCCACCAGAACCTGACCCTGCTGGCACCCTCATCTCAGACTTCCAGCCTCTGGAATGGTGAGAAAGAAATTTCTGTTGCTTATAAGCTCCTCATTTTGTGGTATTTTGTTATAGCAGCCAAGCTGATTTTAAAAGGCCCCTTCTTTCTTTTTTTTTTTTGCATTTTTAAAACGTTTTATTGTTATGTTAATCACCATACATTACATCATTAGTTTTTGATGTAGTGTTCCATGTTTCATTGTTTGCATATAACACCCAGTGCTTTCTTTTAGATTTTATTTATTTATTAGGGAGAGAGAGAGAGAGAGAGGACAAGCAGGGGGAGCTGCAGAGGGAGAGGGAGAAGCAGGTTCCCCGCTGAGCAGGGAGTCCGATGCGGGACACGATCCCAGGACCCCGGGATCATGACCTGAGCTGAAGGCAGACGCTTAGCCAACTGAGCCACCCAGGTGCCCCAAGTTCTTTCTTTTAGTCCTTTCCTCTACTTTCTAGAAAATTTACCAATTAATAGTTACAATTTCTGGAATTTGTTTTAAAAATTGCTCGGAGGTGAAGGGGATTGGTGTGGGTTGGGGGTATACATGAAACAAAGCTAGCATGCGTTAATAAATTATGAAACTGGGTGATGAGATCTGATTCTAAGTCCCCTTGATTCCAAAGTCCATACACTATTTTATCAGGTGTGATCTCCAAACACCATCTATTATAATACCATATTTCTTGGGTCTCCTCTAAATGAAGTGAAGCAGTGATTTTGAAAACCACCTATTATGATGCACTCTTCTTGTCTTCTGCATTTTTGTTAACCCACTCTAACGGAGTCAGGTCTTGGGAAAGGAAATAGAAAGTGTATGTTTTCCCTTTGGGCAATATTCTGTGATAGCTCAGGCCACTCTTTCTACTGCCTGACATGGTCCAGATTCATGCAATGCTTCCTTTAGTTTGTTTGCAGAGATTTATCACCCCAGAGCAAGCGTCCGAGTTGTTGCTGATGCTGTGTGGTTTAGCTGTCGAGACTGCAAGTGATTCCCAAAATCTTCAAATAACGCTATGGGGAACTACCCACTGTTGCCACCACGCACATATTTTCTACTGAGCTTTCTATGGCTCCTCAAATCCAAATTGGAAATTATCTGCTCACCCAGAAGTGGGATTATCATGAAGTTATTAAGGTTTAAGCTTCAGGGCTTACCACTTGTCGGGCTGCTTCCAAGGCCCCAGCAATAGGTTAGTGTCATGAATTCAAAGAGTACCTTATTATGTCCCTGCCAAGAAAACTTGAATTGCTCTGTCATCTTAACAGTTGGTTTATGATAAAAACTTGATGTTTTCCAAGTCTGACAACAGTCCTAGAAATGACATTGGGAATGGTGAGCAGTGAACATGAAAGAAACTTTTCTAATCTATCAGTAATGAGAAAAACTTTGATCGAGTTTGTTGATCAAAGTAAGTCTGGAGCCCAGCTCTTTGGGGGGACACCTCAGATCTGTCACGTGTAACCCTGGGCAAGTTACTCAGCTTTTCTGCTCTTCAGTTTTTTTTTTTTCCACGTGTGACCTGGTGGATAATAATAGCACCTAGCTCATGAGGTTGTAGTGAGGATTAAGTGAAATAAAACTGCTTAGAACAATGCCTGGGAAATAATGGGTGCTCGATAAGTTTTGTTATTGTCATTCTCTTTCTCATTTGTTATCTCAGATCTGCTAAGGACTAAGAAACCAGATAATCAGGCTTATTCAAACTCTAAATAAGATAAAATTAAATGGTCTTTGGGTGAATGGCTCCCCAACTAGCCCACGAGGAAAGTGTTTGAGCATTAGCGCAGCTGTTCTGTTCAGGCAGGAAAAGCTGTAATGAGGCATCATTCTGGCAAGAGGGCTGCGCACCTGACTTGCTTCTTCTAATCAACAGAATCTTGACTCCTGTTATTGGTCTAGACAGAGAATTTTAATGTTATACGAAAGTATTCTTTATTTTTTTATTTTTTAAACTAAAAGAAATTTAAGTTTTTATTTATTTATTTATTTTTTATTTTTTTAAAGATTTTATTTATTTATTTGAGAGAGAGAGAACGAGAGACAGAGAGCAGGAGAGGGAGGAGGGTCAGAGGGAGGAGAAGCAGACTCCCTGCCGAGCAGGGAGCCCGATGCGGGACTCGATCCCGGGACTCCAGGATCATGACCTGAGCCGAAGGCAGACGCTTAACCATCTGAGCCACCCAGGCGCCCGAAATTTAAGTTTTTATTTAAATTCCAGTTAGTTAACATACAGTGTTATATCAGTTTCTGGTGTACAATATAGTGATTCAACACTTCCATACAACACCCAGCGCTCATCTCAGCAAGTGCTCTCCTTAATCCCCATCACCTGTTTCACCCATCCCCCAACCCACCTCCCCTCTGGTAACCATCAGTTTGTTCTCTATAGTTAAGAGTCTGTTTCTTGGTTTGTGTGTCTCTCTCTTTTTTCCCCCTTGCTCATTTGTTTTGTTTTTAAATTCCACATATGAGTGAGATCATACAGTTTTTGTCTTTCTCTGACTCACTTATTTCACTTAGCATTATACTCTCTAGCTCCATCCATGTCATTGCAAATGGCAAGATTTCATTCTTTTTATGGCTGAGTAGTATTCCATTATTTATATATACATACACAGTATATATAAATATATATACACCACATCTTCTTTATCCATTCATCAATCCATGGACATTTGGGCTCTGTCACTAGTTTGGCTATTGTAAATAATACTGCTAATAACCATAGGGGTTCATATATCCCTTTGAATTAGTGTTTTTGTGTTCTTTGGGTAAATATCCAGTAGCGCAATTGCTGGATCGTAGGGTAGTTCTATTTTTAACTTTTTTTTTTTTTTTTTTTTGAGAGCGAGAGAGAGCACATGAGCAGGGGTGGAAGGGGGCAGAGGCAGAGGGAGAGAGAGAATCTTAAGCAGGCTCCACGCCCCCTGAGATCAAGAGTCGGACGCTTAACTGATTGAACCACCAGGTGCCCCAATTTTTAACTTTTTGAGGAAACTCTGTACTGTTTTTTGCAGGGGCAAAAGTATTCTTTAATTCAAGTCTTTTTAATGACAAAAAAATCAGACTAAAATGGCTCAGCCTGAAACATGAACATATAACTAACAAGTAGCTGTATTAAACACAATGAGGTTCAGAACAAACCTTAATGTTCTGTGTGGTTCTGACGTGGATCTCTAGTATTCTATGTCTAGCATTGTTGACACCCATAGTCAGTAGTGGATAAAGGGAAAGTGTCTGTCCCCATTTGGTTTTTTTTTTTTTTTTGGTTGTCAAATGATCCTTTATTGAAACATTTTCCTTTGTAGTTAACTAGCTGGGCATTCCACCGCACCACTGTTGATGTCATCTATGATGTCATGAGGGTGGCGGCCATCAACATTGCAGCCCACAGACTGGGCAGTCCCCAGGATTTCTTTAATGGTTCCAGAGAGTGTTCTGGCTAAAGATCAGTGTTGCATCTGTCGGGCAATATTGACAATCTCATCAGAAGTGATATTTCCACTGTGCTTAATGTTTTTCTTGGTGGTTCCTTGAGAGCTTTGATAATCAGGGCAGAGGCAGAAGGTACCACTTCAATCTGGGCCTGTCTGTTCTGAATGGTCAGTTTCACTGTAATCCGTAGACCCTTCCAATCACTGGTTGCCTTGGCGATGTCATCACCAACCTTTTTTGGAGACAGACTCAGCGGGCGGATCTTCGGGGCCAGGGCAGATGTGGCACTGACTTTGCCACCCATGCACCTCAGGTACACGACTTTGATCTCGTTGGGGCCGAACTTAGGTGGCATTGCAGGTGACTGGTGTCGGATGAACCCGGATTTGGGACGACCGAAGAAAGTTGCACCTTTGCCTCCCCGAGCCGAAAGCCAAAAGCCCCATTTGGTTTTGATTTCCTACCTCCATCACCCTGGTTATCACAGTCCTCAACACTTGTTTCACTCATTCTAGCTATCCTTCTTTCTTGTTTTTCCAGAACAGACCCATGTAATGCTGAAATTTCCAGTGCACGGTCAGTCTCAGCCTAATTCTGAGACAAAGTTCTGTCCCTGAGATGAAAGTGAGTGTAGATCTGATGCCCATAATATGGGCGTTGTGATAACCTTAATAATCTCTTAATATTTATTAAATGAATGGATGATCACTCTGGCTTTCACTGAAAGTGGGGTCTAGAAAAACTTCCCCCAGCTGTGCAGAAATTGTTGACCCTAAACTGTTGTGTTTCCTATGCCACACCACCAAACATCATCCTGGCTCTTCCAGCCAGGCCTGCATTGTTTAATGCATGCACAAAGCCATCTATACATGAGGACATCTATACACAAACAGTGTGACACTTGTTTGGGTGGGTCAGAGGTAATTTTTGCTTCGTTCAATGGGAGGGGTCACATTGTTCACTAGCAGATTGCAGATAGGAGAGCAGCTAATGTAGTTGTGAAGCATATTAAAATTTGTGTAGGTTGAATTTCTAATTTATTTTACTTGAAACTCTGAATTTTTATTCTGAATTTATGCCTATGGTCCATCTTTTCACACAGAGCTTTAAGTTTATGAACATGAAATGCACTAATAGCAACGATGTTTTTTATTAAATGTTCTCTGCCAGAGATTATAATACATGTCCAAATATCTGATGAAGAAAAACAAAGGGAGGAGATAAGAAATAAGTGACCTAAAATCAGGACTAAATTCAAAACAAACTTAAAGTTTTGCCATGAGTGAAAAATTTAAAATTTAGTTGCTCCATCTAGTGGTGAACCGTTATATGACTTTAGTGGAGAGCTTTTAGTTTTTCATGCTGGTTTTATTCAAAGTTTGTTCTGGTTAAGTAGAAAAAAATACTTAATAGACTCCCTGTCTTATTGTCCCACTTAAGTTAACAGAAAATTACTCCACATAAAAAGAAAACATCACTACTTAATGAATCTCATAGACTTAAAGACATATTTGCTAACCAACTCAAATTTCAAATCATTGTTTCTTCCTCAATTGGTCTACGAACTAGCATCATTGCTGATATATATACCTATAATTATATTTTTAACTCATATATCATCCTGAAATATGAGAAAATTTAGGCCTAACCTTGATTAATAGGCGAGAAAGGCTAATGAAGAGGTTAGCTCTTCAGCAGTTAAGAGCAAGAGTTTTTGACTCAGGCCTTCATAAGGCCTGAAAAGTGCTCTGAATTGTGTGAGAAGTATCAGTCCAGTCAATAGGTGAAGGGGATTAAGAGGTACATACTTCCAGGTATAAAAGAAATGAGAAAAAATATAGATTACATGTGTACCTGAATGTAATAAATTGTTCCGCTTAGCAGCGGCTCTCCGTCAGGCTACTTGGGTTTGAATTCTGACAGTAGCCCTCCTTAGCTGTGTGGTCTTTGTATCTCAGTCTCGTCATCTGTAAAATGAAAACCATACTACCCCTCACATAGAATTGGGAGGTTAAGTTAGATACTGCATGGAAAGCACTTGGAACTATATCTGACGCAGAATAAGCACTCAGTAACATTTTCCTGGTATTATTCCTGACTTTGCTTTGTGTATTCAGGGATGTCTTGATGTGGTTTTGGTGTGTCATTGAATTGTGTCAAGTAGTCAGGTATCCATTTGGCATGCCAATGGGAACCTCTCGCTTCCCTGACTCAGTGAAGTTGTTCTCGCTCTGGAAGGGTCTCTTCATTGTAATATCTTAAGTGTAAGAGCAACCATATCCCATTCTGCAACATTATTTGTACGGTCAGTCTTTCAATTCCCAAATTCAGCTTTGTCTTCCAGAATTCCAGCACTCACTTGGAAAGCAGAGATGGCTTGTCTTGCTCCTAGGCATGCCCAAGGGTTGTTAATTTTCTCCTCAGAACTTCAAAAACACGGTTTTGCTTTAGTCTTTCCTGATAGCAAAGTTTGATGAGAAAAAGAGGAAGGACTGATTCCATGAAGCTACTTGGATACCTAGTCTAGGAAAATAGCACACTGAGCTGACCATATTAGAGTTATATTTTCTTTTACTCTGAGAAAGCTGTCTGCCATGAAATACCTCTCTTCTTCTGGGATCTAATTGCAGATGCCCCTAAGAGCCTGGACTATGGAGCCGGAAGTGCCTAGTTTTAAGTTGTACCTCCACCATTTAGTAGTTGAATAACTTTAGACAAATTATTGACCTCTGTGGGCCTTTGGTTATTCATTTGTACAAGGGAAAGCATAGAAGCTATGTCAGAAGTTGTTCTGCAAATTAAGCGAACTAATATGTATAAAGGTCTTAGACTAGTGCTTGGTATGTAGTAAGTGATACATGAGTTAGTTGTTACAGAGTTATTATTTGTGGATACTCATTATTCTGTGGAGCATGAAATGTTGTATCTTTCCAGAAATTTCAAATTCAGCATAATCTAAGACTTATTCTTTCACTTTCACCTTTTGTGACATTTTCCCATACATGCTCTTCTTGATTCCAGTCTTGAATTTTGTCTCTCCCTAGTCTTTGATTTACAGCTTTTCTTTTTAGATGGTATTGTCCACTTCTCCTGTTAATAATACATTTTACTCTAACCCTTCTACTTCTTACCAAGGAATTTCTCAAGGGCATAAACTATGTTTATACTTTATATGTTTCTGATGCTTCCCAACAGAGCTAGTAGGTGCCCAGCAAACATGTGTGAATAAAAAATACAGAAACACTAGCTTGCATTTGCACCTCAAGTCTGTGATTGCGTCAGAAAAGAATACCTACAACTATAATTATTGTCATTTACTTAGTAGCTATTCAATGCTAGGCACTATCCTAAGGGTTTTATATAGCATGGCTCATTAAATGGCATCAACAAGTTTGGGGGGGTAAATCCTATTAGTTTCATTTTATAAACCAGGAAGCTGAGTTTCAGAAAATGTAAATTGTTTGTCCAAGGTGTCACTGTTAATGGCTAAAGCCCCTTTCTCCTGAAAAAACCCTCTCGCGGTTATTGGACATGTCCTTCATTTTTCTATTCCTTGTAGTATGTTTATGGTATATGGTTTGTATATGGTTTAGGGTGGGGCCACAGTTCTTTGGTCTTCCATCTCCTGCAGGCAAATGCCTTTGCTGAACTCCCCCAGAACTACACATTGGAGAGGTTGCAAATTCTAATGCTACAGGAACCATACAGAGAACTGTATTTGTTGTGCAAGGGTATGGGTCATGTCTTGGAAATCCAGAGTTTTCCCCATCCTGTCACCAGGACCTGTGAATTTTCTGTGAATGATGTCAGTCAGTTATGGCCTCTTTGTCCTCCCCTCCCCCTCCACATCATTCTGGTTCAAGTCCTTGTTACCTCATGCTACCCGGGAAGATTGCAAGAGTTGCTTAATGCCTTCCTGCAGATCTTGTGTCTTCCCCTCCCTAATCTAGTCCGTTTATCACAGCAAAACAAATTTGTGGACTTTAGCTCCTTACCAAAAAGCCTTTGTGGTTTCCCATTGTTTATTACTGCATCGAAACCTAGCTTTTCGTTGTAGACCAGCCACAACATATTCATACCTAACACTCCGTTGTTATGCCTTTACCCACATCCTCTGCTTTGGTCAGAATGGCTCCGATGGCAGTTCCTGAAAATGCCAAGCACAGACTTTCTTTTTCTTTTCTGCCATGATCTTTTCTTAGCTTCTTCCAGTTAAATAAATCTTATCCCACTTTCCTGTTCTATGCTCGTTTTTTGTTGTCGTTGTTTCTGGTGAGATGAATGCTTGCCCTTGTTTCTTTCTTCTCTCTTTCCCTCAATATGAATTTCCCTGACCCCCTACCACACTTATTAAATCATGAATATGGAATGCATTCTGTATACTGTTTCATAGAAAGGCAGTAGAATATAGTAATCCGACACATAGACTCTGGAGCTAGGCAACTGACTTCAAATCCTGGTGGTACCATTCACCTTCCTGGTGACCTCAGTCAAGTCACTAAACCTTTCTGTTCTGAAGTTACTTCTACTCTACACTGAAGATAAAGTAATGCCTGTCTGATGAGACTGCAGAGAGGATTAAATGAATCATTGTGTGTAAAACAATGTCTGGCACAAGATAAGCACTAAATAATAGCAGTGATGATGATGATGATGATGATGCTATTATTTGCTCTTTTGTGTGTGACCTTTTTCCATAACTGATTTGTAAACTCTTTCAAGTCAGAGATTTCTATAAATCCTTGCCTTGTAAGAAGAGAGTGTGATACAAAAGTTCATAGTGGTCAGGAGACCAGGCGTATGAGATTAGGCAGGCCTTCAACTTTCAGACTCCCTTTTGCTTAGGTGTAAAATGGAAATAATTTTTTCTTATATATGTATAGTGTATTAAAAGTCTTTTTTTCATGGACAAAGTTCATTTATTATCTACCTGCTCTCTTCACACATAGGATAATTTATGCAAAGCATGTTAGAAACTGAGGCATGTGGATGTCAACCGTATTAGCAAAGTGCTCAGTCGTGCTGTTTGAAGAATGGGATCAAATGCTTGTCTTTCCTTCTCTCCCCTCCCCTCTCATCTAATAACCTCCATATAAAGAGAATTAGAAGAATTTCTTTTTGATGTTTTTAGTCAATAGTGTCTCAGTACTTCCATGGAGCACTCTCCCACCCCCTCTTCCAGAAAAGCGTTATTTTTTTAGAAGGGCAGGTTGTGAATGTGAATAGGGGCAGCTAGTTCTGTGGTAAACCGGTTTTTTGTCTATGGTTTATCAGGGTGATTACGATCTCTTTTCTAAGGTAAAAGGAGATACCAGACTTAGAGGAAGGGGAGTCGAGGGAGTGAGGAATAGAAAGCAAATAATCATCATGGGAGAAAAGATCAGAAACTGGAAACTGACACAGGGCAATAAAATTAAAATTGAATAAATTTTAATTAAAATTAAAAATGAATTTTTTTCATTTTTCAGATTAAAAATGAATAAAAGATGGAACCATAGAAAGTGAATATGATTTTTTTAAGGCAAGAAATGGTGACTTGTTTAGTCTTTGAGAAGCAGAATATTATCAAAAACATAGTAAAATAATGAGTACAGAAGGGTATACGATATGGCCAGCTGTGGGAATTTCTAGGCTGGCTTCTGTGTTACTCATTAAGTATCCCAGCTCTCATTCCATATTCAAACTAAGCATCCATAAACTTCTCTATCTAGCAGGATGAGACCTAGGAAGATATTGAAATACCAAAGTAACTATGGAAATAGGAAGAACAAAGAAGAATTCTTGAAAGTCTCTGGGTAAAGATAAAAGGAAAACAGAATAAAGAAGATCTCACAGCAGGGGCGTGTGACAGATCTCCAAATCAAGAAGTCAGGGAAGATGAAGTGGAACAAAGCCAAATCTCCACAACCAGGGAGATGGTCCATAGATTTCAACTACCCAGTTAACTTTCAGATAACTCACTCAGGAGAACAGAACTGGAAACATATAAAACATAAGTTTAATTCTCTCAGTAAATGATGCAAAAAGAGTAGCGAGAATTTTGAAAATGGTCTTACATCGGAAGAAGATTTTATAGACTGCCTGAATGTCTTAAAAAACCTGGAGAAGAACGATCCTGGATTAGCCAAATTCTAAGTATGAACATTATTTCAAAATGTTAGGAAATCAAGATTAATATGCTTATAAATTTGATGGGTTATAAAAATATGTATATAGGTGTGTGTGTGTGTATAAATAACAAAAATTTTTTGAACGAAGATTATAGATTTATGCATACCAAATAAAAGGCAAGAGATACTTTGAAATATATGTTTTTATAAATGCCTTATTGGATCCCTGTTCTTTTACTCTAGTCTGAAATTAGCTGTGTGTTTTGGTGATGTATAGATTATGTATTTCTATGCAGCAAACACCCCCAAACTTAGAAGTTCTCACATGGTTTCTTGTCCTCTTATGTGACCTCCTGAGGCCTATGCTTGGAATTCACACAATGTCACTTCTTCCTCACTCAGTCAAACCAAATCTCAAGGCCAACCGCTATTCAAGGGCTGGAAAAATGGACTCCTCTTCGTGGGAGGAGCTAGAAAGAATTTGTGGTTATTTTTCACGTACTGTAGGTGTTTAACTCAATTATAAAGTGAGATAAGAGATAAGAGATAAGAGACTTAAATTGAAAACTGCTAAATTATTGCAAGTGTTATTAGTATATAGCTGACCCACTGTTCCTTCCCTCCTTCTCCAGGGTCTTTTTTTGGGGCAGATATCCTTATGAGGAAGCTCAAGATAGGCTGCTGAAACCTTGCTGAGCCAACTAGAAGGGTGTTTGGGGTCTTGGCCACTACCCATTTATTCCTGGCTATTCAGTACCTCACGTATGAGTCTGCTACCAATTCAGTGACATACAAAGTGCACTGAATTTCAGAAAGAAAGATTTTTCTTTGTGCTGTAAATCTTGTGATAATATTTGTCATTAGCTCAAGCACTGATCCATAGTTCAAAGGAAATTTACACTTCAACTGAGTAAGACAGGTTTTTATCTTCTTAAATCATGGTACCAGAGGCTGGAAGAAAAATAGGCAAAAAAAGTAAGGTTGAATTACCTTGTTTATTCAGCTCTCTGACATCCTCATAAGAACTCAACAGAGACAGTGGGGCTGAAGGATCCGTGAGCATTTGTAGGAGGCACCTCCTTTGGTAGATCCACAATGCAGGGTTCCCCTTCTCTAAGGAGCTGCAACGTGCACAGATATGTGCTCTCCTTCCGCCCACCCTGAAGGCCATCTCAATGTTAGGAACGAGTCTCCTGGACCATGACTTACTGGCTTAGGCCTGTCATCTGCTCTAAGGTAAGCCAATCAGTTTGTCGCTCTCGCGAACTGGAAATCTTGCCAGAGGAGCAACAGTGTTATTGGAAGTTGCTCTGGAAGGGAGACCCACCACCGCCTGCTGAAGAAATACATGGAACTGCACTAGTTCCTACTTTTTCTGAGCTTTGGTTTAATTCTTCCTTAGATTCGGTTAGGTTTTCTACTAGTCTTGCACTAAATTCCCTGTTTTTGCTCAAACTACTAGAGTTGGTTTCTGTTCCTTGTTGTCAACAGAAACTTAACTAACAGAAGACAGCCACAACTGTGACTGAATGGTTAGAAGAAAATGGTTTATCTGGATGCCATTTCAGCAATTCATTGAGTCATTCAATAGTCATTTATTGAGGACCTATTATATGCCAATCACAGAGATAGGTACGCAAATAAGACAGAAGGAGGTGTGGGGAGACAGTCAGACAAACATATAATCACACTAAATTGTGATAATGTTCTGGTAGAGATACTTACAAAGTGATGTGGGAGTACAGATAAGAGTATGAATGAACTCTCTGGGTAGGTTGGGGAGCTGGGGTTAATCAGCTTGGAGAAGGATATAAGCTAAGGACTAAATCAAAGCTATACAGCAAATTCAATCTCATTACATTACAGTGGCAGCAAATGAGGAATTGCTACATGGAGGCCGAAGACCAGCTCTTCTCAATATGAACTCAGCTGTGCCGAGTGGGAACGGATTTGAACAGCAGCATGAGAGACTGAGATGATATATGGAAGAATTTCCTGACAGTGAGAGTAGTTAACGTTGGGCAATTGAAGCATCTTCTCCTCTGGAGGTTTAAAAAATAACATAGCTCATCATCCGCCTGGGATAGCATTGTTGTGATGCTGTCTAAAAGTAGGGAAATGGAAGATAATTGCTCAAGGTCTTTTCTAGCTTAGAGTTTTCAAAATTCTGTCATTTTTTAGAAAAACTTCATCGAACCAATGAAAAATAAAATTACAGGCAGAAAACTAATGCAAAAGGATAGAAAAACAATTGAATTATTAGTTCCCTCTTGGTTCAGGAATGAGGAAGAAACGAAGGGACTAAAAAGATAGAATATGTGTTATTTTAGAAATTACTCTGAAATTACGTAGTCTGTTGGTTGTTTAAGAACTCCCAGATTGGGGCTCAACTGGTTGCTAACTAATGGTCCTGTCTTTTCCTTCCCAACCCAGAGTACTTTAGTTTCCCCTAATTCACTTTATAACTAACTTCTTCAGCTTGTAGAACATTTTGTATATGTTTATAAATTTCTTTTTATTGTGAACTTAAGCAAATTTATAGAATAAGACAGTCAAATGAACACTAGTTCTCTACATCACTCAAAATTTACATCTGTCCTTTTTAAGGTTAGCTACCTACATTCTGCTTATAGAATTTTTGAATTCTGCTTTCTTCCACATGATGGCTGTCATTTATGTATGTTGATGTATTCCTCATACTTGCCACATTTGACAGCACTTGGGCACATCACCGTGAATCCATGTACTAAGTGGGGTAGCCAGAACTGAGTGGGAGGTCAGATGCCCTGGGACCATCTGTGATGGGATGAAATCATCACTGCCTCATACCTGTCACTGGAGCCTCCTCATCAGGAAGCTAAGTCTTCCTCCCTCCTCCCTGCCTTTCTGCCTTCCTCCTTTCTTCCCTTCTCTTTCCCTTCCTCTCTTTCTTCCAATTAAAGAAACTAGCATGAGCTTAAAATTACAACATGGGTCCAGAGAATTGTGAGTCCGGTTGGGCTACGGATAAAGTATATGACTAGAAAATAAAATTAGAAAATTAAGTTAGGCAAAATTATGTAGAATTTGCTAAGACTGCAGAGTTTGGTTTGTTGGGCAGGCATTGGGAAATGCTGTGTTCACAGCATTTGGAAGACATTTTGGAAGATAAGCGTGGAAATGTTGCACAGTGGAAGGCTCTAGAGAATGGTAATCAGTTTAAAGCCTCAAAGTGGGGACACATTCAAAATGAGACACATTCACATTCTATTTTATATTAAACTCCAACTGACATTTTGATATTGGGCTAATGCCTTGTTTTATTTTTTAAATGTGAATCCACTCAGTGTTCTAAGTTGTTTTTATTTTTGCTTTAATCTTAATCATAATTCACTGTCTATGATTTTCAGTTTTAGCTTCTTGAAAGCTGCACAAAACTTTAAAGACATTTGCAAAGCAATCTTAGTGCAGTATCCCTTGAGATTTTAAGTTTTTCACCAATCTTTTTGTCTCACTCACACTTAATTTGACAGCAGATTTTTTTTTTAGCAACTGCCTTTATCTAGTTTTTACCAAAGCATTCAGTTTAAGTTTCATAAAAAAAATCTACCTCTCTTTTCTTGCATATACTTCATCAGTTAATTTTTAACTCAATAAAGCAATTAGAATAATGAAAGCACATCACAAACTGATTTTTGATGAGCATACAACTTGACTGGTGGGAAGAGAAGGTACAAGTGTGGTAGAATATAGTCTTAACTAGGAATGTTCAGTGTACTTGGACATAAGGCTTATATTTGGGAATGGGGAAAGAGAACATGGATTAATCTGCTGTGCCAGTTAAGAGAGTTTAAGGAAAGGTGGAAAAAACCCCTAGAATTTGGTTTTGAGTCTTTCACCAGAAAATCAAATTTCAGTTTTTGGTGTCCCTACATAGATTTATTATACTACCTTTAACATACTAAACTTCTACCCATATCTTTGTGTCTTCCTCATATTAATTTTTTCCTTCAATTTCCCTGAGATTCTAGAGCATGAGGGCAGGAACTGGATGGAAATATTTCAGTAGACTAGACAGTACCCTCTTCTGGGATGAAGATATCCTTGAGGAAGGGAGAAGGTCTTCTTGTTACTGAGATTGTAGAGGATTAAAAGAGGGACTGTTTTGTGTCTTGGTTTGGAATCTCCTCAGTGGATTTTGACCTATAACCCTTTTTTCCAGGATATACTTTCCATTGGGAGTGTGATGGGGTGCAATTCGAAGTTTTTGCCTTTTTTTTATGGAGCTTCTGGGATTACCAGATCACCAACATCTCCATCTGGTAGAACTGAGAGAAGGAGGAGAAGGAGGAGGTGGGGGGGAGGGGAGGAGGAGGACAGAAAGAGGAAGAGGAGAAACCTTCCTTCTAGTTCTCCCTAAGGTACACAAAGAGTAAACCTATCCCTTTTCCTACCTCCTCCTTTAGGTGACTTGCAAAGTTCGGACCCTGGAAACCTTCAGAAAGTGACTTTCCTGCTCAATTCTGTACGTGGTGCTGATTCACATGGGACTGATTCACATGGGACTGGATATCAGAGCTACCTTGATAGCTGATCTTGTGGAAACAGTACAAACTTGTTTCTTGAAAAAGAAAATATAAAATTACAAATGATTTTTCCTTTAAGAATAAAATCAAGTTTAACTAAACACCTGGAAGGACTATATTGCATCCTGTAGCGTAGCATAAAATCCTTCAACCAATTACAATGTCAAATGACAATGGGGGTATCTTTTTTTCTGATAAGGATCAGAAATCTAGTATTGTCCAAACACTCCAGAGGTGCTATTTGTTTCAAGTGGAAAGGAAGTATTTATACCAATTATTGTGATGAATGAAATGAAATGAAGACTACTTGGGATGACTAAATGTTTACTCACATGATCAGGTGGGTACGGCAGCCCCAGGCTCTGTGGTGGGAGCAGATTCCTGGTACGTTCTAGCCCATGTATTGAAAATACTAGACAAAACCTAAATTTTAGAAGAAAAGCTGCTGTCTCACCAGCAGTGGTATTAGTGGTGCTTTCTTTTGACACTATGTATTGAGGGTATATATTTATATAGACTCAATATCTAGGTCACTCAACATTGCTTGAAACTAATGAAGCTTAGCCTCAGGGCCCCTCACTTACATCGGCCTTTCAAAATGCTCATATGGTCATATGCTTTTGTGAAGTTTGGAAAAGTAGGATACTTTACTGCAATTTGTTAAAATCACTAGACCATTCTACTTTGACTTCCTGTGATGGTTAGTTTTATGTGTTAACTTGACTGGACCATCGAGTGCTCAGATATTTGGTCAAATGTCATGCTGGATATCTGTGGGAGTGTTTTTGGATGAGATTAACATTTGAGTTGGTAGACTGAGTAAAGCAGATTGCCCTCTCTAATGTAGGTGGCCCTCATCCAATTGGTTGAAGGCCAATTGCCTACCCTTCCACAAGTAAGAGGGAACTCCTTTTGCTTGAGTGTTGAGCTGAGACTTCACTCAAATCTGCTGCCTTCAGACTTGAACTGAAACATGGGCTCCTCTTGGATCTTCAACCTTGGTTTTTGGACTGGAACTACACCATTACTTCTCCTGGATCTCCAGTTTGCGGACTGAGGGTCTTGAGATCACCTTCACAGTGGTATGAACCAATTCCTTAAAATAAATCTCTTTCTATATAGATATATATCCTTTTGGTTTCTCTGAAGAACCCAGACTAATATCCTCTTTCATATTTACCCTTGAGGTGGGTGATATTGGAAGTGTTTTGGGGATCTAATTTAATTGGGGAATCATTTAGTTGAGTATATTTATATAGTTTGCAGTCACTTCTGTGTACAGTAAGCTAGCCTGGTGTGGAATGGCTTCCAGCTTTATCCCCGTGCCCACTGTACCAGCTCACTTGATAATGTGACTGAAGACCTCTGCCTGGAGTTCTATCCCCGTGAGTGTTGTTTAGCACCTGGCACTGAAAGTTTGTGGTTGGTGGAGGAAAAATGATGTCAAAGAGTCACCCCATAGAAGGTTAACTCCCTTTCACTTATGGCGTTTTCATATTTGGTACCATAGCATCTGTGCCTTGATATCAATCCAGAAACCCCAGGGCAACAAGTGAGAAGTGAGCAGCACAGGCATGAGATAAGGTATAATAAGGTTGTGCCTGCCTGAAGTTAATCAGTGCAGCACTAGCTCAAACAAGAGATAAGTAGGACAGAGAGCTAAGACTGAGATGCACACCAACATCATTTAATACCATGCTTCATACGTGGATTTTTCTTCAATTCTAGAACATCTGCCATTATGTCTTCAAATATTATGTCTTTCAGATTCTTGATGTTTTGAAATCCCTATTAACTGTTGGAACTTCTTATTCTATCTATGATTTCTTTTAATTCTGCTTTCATGTATTCCCTTTCTTTTTTTCTCTAAGCTGTATTTTGACTGATTTTCTGTCACCATTGCCATCACTGCACCTTTGCTGCAGTCTGAGTTGGAGCCTTGAACCTGCACGGCTCCCGTGGCCCACACACTGAGCTCTCTGTTCCAGGGTGCCTTGAATGTTTCATTCAGATTGGACTAAGAACTACACTCAGGGCATGGAATTCGACTTCCTGGTGACTGCTAGGGAATTAAATGACATAGCCTGGAAGTGTGGAGGAGTAAGTTTCTTATAGGATGAATATTGACCAATGAGATTTAAGAGTAGCGAGGGATAAAGTAAATTTCCAATGCTCCTGCCTACCCCATGGGGACTACTCTGGGGTGTGCTTCCTTTGTACAGCCCTCCGCAAAGGCCTGCAGACACACCTGCTGAGCACCCTATTGTGTGTCTTCATAGATCATTACGAAGGGACAATCAGTGCTTTGGTGCAGCTCATCACATTGGTTTGTGTCCCTCCTTGCTTTGTTCCTCCTTTCCTTACCCTCATTTCCCTGGGCTTGCATCTTACAAATGAAGAATAGTGTTTGTTTTAAGATTTATTTATTTATTTTAGAGAGAGAGCACAAGCGGGAAGGGCAGAGGGAGAGGGAGAGAAAATCTCAAGCAGACTCTGGGCTGAGTGCGGAGCCCAACGCAGGGCTCAATCCCACGACCCTGAGATCATGACCTGAGCTGAAACCAAGAATTGGCTGTTTGACTGTGCCACCCAGGTGCCCCATGAAGAACAGTGTTTTAATCCTCACTTCAGGCATGTTTCCTAGAAGACTTGGGCTAAGGTACCCATTATAAAAAACATTTTCCTTAACCTCACATCTCCCTTCATCTATTCCATTTATATTTTTCTTCCTTGGAAACTTTTTGAAACAGTCTTTCTTTCTTTCTTTTCTTTCTTTTTTCTTTTCTTTCTTTCTTTCTTTCCTTCTTTCCTTCTTTCCTTCCTTCTTTTCTTTCTTTCTCTCTGTTTTCTTATCTGCCATTCATTCTTCAGTCTAACTCCTCTCTCCCATTTCTCTTAAAACTGCTTTCAACGAGATCAATAATGACCATGTTGTTAAATCCAAAGGATAATTTTCAGCCTTTATCTTACCTGATCTGTGTGCAGCACTTGACATTGACCTCACATCCTTCCAGCATTGTCTTGCTCTGAATTCTAGACAATGTACTCTTAATTTTTATCTTGCCATTATAGCTGCTACATCTCAGTCACCTTTATATATCTTGTAAATATTGGTGTTTCCCAGGGTTCTATCCTCACTTCCCTTCCCTCTCCTTTCCTCTTCTCTGGTATAAACCATCCCTGGGCAGTCTTACTTATTTACATAGCTTCAGGTGCCATCTATAGGCCAATAACTTCCAAACTATATTTTAAATCTAATTTTCTCTCAGGATGCCTGGGTGGCTCAGTCGCTAAGCGTCTGCCTTCAGCTCAGGTCATGATCCCAGGGTCCTGGGATCAAGCCCCACATTGGGCTCCCTGCTCAGCAGGAAGCCTGCTTCTTCCTCCTCCACTCCCGCTGCTTGTGTTCCCTCTCTCGCTGTGTCTCTCTCTGTCAAATAAATAAAATCTTTAAAAAAAAATCTAATTTTCTCTTTTTCTTTTTTCCTTTTATTCATTTAAGACAAGGGGAATACTTTATTCATGCCCATCAGAGAAATGGACAGCTTGGGTCTGTAACAAAGCATTGTGTTTTAAGGCATAGGTCAGTAATTGTATATGAGAGTATACACAGTTATCCACAAATTAACAGAGCACAACTTTTCAATATTCAAAACAGAACAAGCTTCCCTGTAAAAGCAGCACCTCTGTGACATTTTTAACTTTAGTGTTCTTCTCCTCCTTCTTCACCCTCTCCTTCAACAGAATCCATACCAGCTTCCTCATAATCCTTCTCAAGGGCAACCATGTCCTCATGGGCCTCAAAAAACTCTCCTTCCTCCATGCCCTCACCCACATAACAGTGAACAAAGGCACGTTTGGCATACATCAGGTCAAACTTGTGGTCCAGGTGAGCCCAGGCCTCAGCGATGGCTGTGGTGTTGCTCAGCATGCACACAGATCGCTGTACTTTGACCAGGTCTCCATCAGGTACTACAATAGGAGGCTGGTAATTGATGCCAACTTTGAAGCCAGTGGGGCACTGGTCCACAAACTGGGTGGTACACTTGGTCTTGATGTTGGCAATGGCAGCACTGACATCTTTGGGAACCACATTGCCATGGTACAACAGGCAGAAGACATGTATTTACCATGGCAAGGGTCACATTTCACCATCTGGTTCGCTGGCTCAACAGCATGCATTGGTGATCTCTGCTACAGAAAGCTGTTCGTGGTAGGCTTTCTCAGCAGAGATGACGGGGGCATAGGTGGCCAGAGGGAAGTGGATATGAGGATAGGGTACCAGGTTGGTCTGGAATTCTGTCAGATCAACATTTACGGCTCTCTCAAATCTGAGAGAAGCAGTGATGGAGGACACAATTTGACCTATCAACCTATTTAGGTTAGTGTAGGTTGGCATTCAATACAAAGGTTTCTACGACAGATGTCATAGATGGCCTCATTGTCTACTGCGAAGGCACAATCAGAGTGCCCCAAGGTGGTATGCGTAGTGAGGGTGGAATTTTAGGGCTCGATTACAGCTGTGGAAACTTGGAGGCCTGGGTAAATGGAGAACTCCAGCTTAGACTTCTTGCCATAATTGACAGAGAGATGTTCCATCAGCAGGGAGGTGAACCCGGAACCAGTTCCTGCTCCAAAGCTGTGGAAAACCAAGAAGCCCTGAAGACCTATGCACTGGTCAGCCAGTTTCCAAATTCAGTTCAAGACAAGGTCAGTGATCCCCTTGCCAGTGGTGTAGTGCTCTCTGGCATAGTTGTTGGCAGCATCTTCCTTCCCTGTGATGACCTGCTCAGGGTGGAAGAGCTGGGGGTAGGGGCCAGTGCGAACTTCATCAATGACCGTGGGTTCCAGGTCTACAAACATGGCTCTGGGCACATGCTTCCCAGCACCTGTCTCACTGAAGAAGAGGTTGAAGGAGTCATCTCCTTCCCTAATGGTCTTGTCACTTGGCATCTGGCCATTGGGCTGAATGCTATGTTCCAGGCAATAGAGCTCCCAGCAGGCATTGCCAATCTGGACACCAGCCTGGTCAGCATGGATGGAAATGCATTCACACATGGTTGCTGCTTTGTGGCAGCCAAGCAGATGGCGGAGATGAAGAGGAGAGTTCATTGCTTCTTACAGCATGACTCTTAGGGGATCATTGTAAGAGAAACTGTCAAGTACCAGATTCTTAAAAGGACCTAATTGTCTGCTAGACATTTCTTCTTTGGTATTCTATAAACCCCTGAAGCTGGACATGTCCAAAAATAAAACTCAACATTTTCTTCCCACCTGAATCTGTTTCTTTTCCTGCCTTGCCAGTCTCAGTGACTGGAGATACCAGTGGCACCAAAAATTAGGTGCCACCCTCACTCACCTACAGCTTCAACCCCATTAGGGTGACAAATTCATTCCCATTTTCCCAGGGCTTTCTTGGTGTTAGTATGAAAAATTCCATATCCATAGGACTCCTACAGTTCTGTAAAAACTGGAATGGCTTGCCTGGAACATTCTTTTTTTTAAAGATTTTATTTATTTATTTGAGAGAGAGAGAATGAGAGAGAGTGAGCACATGAGAGGGGGGAGGGTCAGAGGGAGAAGCAGACTCCCTGCCGAGCAGGGAGCCCGATGCGGGACTCGATCCAGGGACTCCAGGATCATGACCTGAGCCGAAGGCAGTCGCTTAACCAACTGAGCCACCCAGGCGCCCTTGCCTGGAACATTCTTAATTTTGAAACTCAAAGTCTCATATCTCGGGAACCTCTTTAGTCCTGGGCAAACCATAAGGTTGATAATCCTTTTGCCTACATCCAATCAATCATCAAGACCTACTGATTCTAACTTTTTAATGTGTCTAGATTGTCTAGTTCTCCTCATCTTCACTGTTACTCTAACCATCATAGGTCATTAACATATCTTGCCTCGATTGCTGCAAAGCTTTGCAACTCTCCTTTGTCTCTACCATTGCTTCCTCCAACCCATTTTCTGAATTGCTGCTAGAGTCATCTTTTTTTTTCTTTTTTTTTTTTATTCTTATGTTAATCCCCATACATTATATCATTAGTTTTAGATGTAGTGTTCCATGATTCATTGTTTGTGCATAACACCCAGTGCTCCATGCAGAATGTGCCCTCCTCAATACCCACCACCAGGCTAACCCATCCTCCCACCCCCCTCCCCTCTAGAACCCTCAGTTTGTTTTTCAGAGTCCATCGTCTCTCATGGTTCGTCTACCCCTCCGATTTCCCCCGCTTCATTCTTCCTCTCCCGCTACCTTCTTCTTCTTCTTCCTTTTTTTTTTCTTAACATATATTGCATTATTTGTTTCAGAGGTACAGATCTGCGATTCAACAGTCTTGCACAATTCACAGCGCTTACCAGAGCACATACCCTCCCCAGTGTCTATCACCCAGTCACCCCATCCCTCCCACCCCACCCCCCACTCCAGCAACCCTCAGTTTGTTTCGGGCGATTCAGAATTCCTCATATCAGTGAGATCATATGATACATGTCTTTCTCTGTTTGACTTATTTCGCTCAACATAATACCCTCCAGTTCCATCCACGTCGTTGCAAATGGCAAGATCTCATTCCTTTTGATGGCTGCGTAATATTCCATTGTATATATATACCACATCTTCTTTATCCATTCATCTGTCAATGGACATCTTGGCTCTTTCCACAGTTTGGCTATTGTGGACATTGCTGCTATAAACATTGGGGTGCACGTACCCTTTCGGATCCCTACTTTTCTATCTTTGGGGTAAATACCCAGTAGTGCAATTGCTGGGTCATAGGGTAGTTCTATTTTCAACTTTTTGAGGAACCTCCATACAGTTTTCCAGAGTGGCTGCCCCAGCTTGCATTCCCACCAACAGTGTAGGAGGGTTCCCCTTTCTCCGCATCCCTGCCAACATCTGTCGTTTCCTGACTTGTTAATTTTAGCCATTCTGACTGGTGTGAGGTGCTATCTCATTGAGGTTTCGATTTGGATTTCCCTGATGCCGAGCGATATTGAGCACTTTTTCATGTGTCTGTTGGCCATTTGGATGTCTTCTTTGGAAAAATGTCTGTTCATGTCTTCTGCCCATTTCTTGATTGGATTCTTTGTTCTTTGGGTGTTGAGTTTGATGAGTTCTTTATAGATTTTGGATACTAGCCCTTTATCTGATATGTCATTTGCAAATATCTTCTCCCATTCTGTCGGTTGTCTTTTGGTTTTGTTGACTGTTTCCTTTGCTTTGCAAAAGCTTTTATCTTGCTGAAGTCCCAATAGTTCATTTTTGCCCTTGCTTCCCTTGCCTTTGGTGATGTTTCTAGGAAGAAGTTGCTTCAGCTGAGGTCAAAGAGGTTGCTGCCTGTGTTCTCCTTTAGGATGTTGATGGACTCCTGTCTCACATTGAGGTCTTTCAACCATTTGGAGTCTATTTTTGTGTGTGGTGTAAGGAAATGGTCCAGTTTCATTCTTCTGCATGTGGCTGTCCAATTTTCCCAACACCATTTGTTGAAGAGACTGTCTTTGTTCCATTGGACATTCTTTCCTGCTTTGTCGAAGATGAGTTGACCATAGAGTTGAGGGTCCATTTCTGGGCTCTCTATTCTGTTCCATTGATCTATGTGTCTGTTTTTGTGCCAGTACCATACTGTCTTGATGATGACAGCTTTGTAATAGAGCTGGAAGTCCGGAATTGGGATGCCGCTGGCTTTGCTTTTCTTTTTCAACATTCCTCTGGCTATGCGGGGTCTTTTCTGGTTCCATACAAATTTTAGGATTATTTGTTCCATTTCTTTGAAAAAAGTGGATGGTATTTTGATGGGGATTGCATGGAATGTGTAGATTGCTCTAGGTAGCATTGACATCTTCACAATATTTGTTCTTCCAATCCATGAGCATGGAACGTTTTTCCATTTCTTTGTGTCTTCCTCAATTTCTTTCATGAGTATTTTATAGTTTTCTGAGTACAGATCCTTTGTCTCTTTGGTTAGATTTATTCCTAGGTATCTTATGGTTTTGGGTGCAATTGTAAATGGGATCGACTCCTTAATTTCTCTTTCTTCTGTCTTGTTGTTGGTGTATAGGAATGCCATTGATTTCTGTGCATTGTTTTTATATCCTGCCACTTTACTGAATTCCTGTATGAGTTCTAGCAGTTTTGGGGTGGAGTCTTTGGGGTTTTCCACATAAAGTATCATATCATCTGCAAAGAGTGAGAGTTTGACTTCTTCTTTGCTGATTTGGATGCCTTTTATTTCTTTTTCTTGTCTGATTGCTGTGGCTAGGACTTCCAATACTTAGAGTCATCTTTTTAAACTATAACCCTGATTGTATCATTTTTCTTCTTAAATCTTTGTAACTGTTCTTTATTTGCCCTAAGATAAGGGGCATACTTTTTTTTTTTTTTTAAGTAGTCTCCATGCCCAGCATGGAGCCAACACCGGGCCTGAACTCACAACCCTGAGATCAAGACCTGAGCTGAGATCAAGAGTTGGATGCTTAACCAACTGAGCCACCCTGGTGCCCCAAGGGGCATACATTTTAAAATGGCACACATGACCTGTCATGAAATCATCCTGCTGCTTCTTCCAGGCTCATCCCTTCTCACGTTCCCCTTACACTGCATATAAGCCCAGATGCCAGCTGTCTCCTCTACGAAAGCAACCCTTGTTTTTATTTTACACCCGCATGGACATAGAGCTTTTGCATATCTTCACATTCTCCATCTTGAGCCCACTTCTACAAAAGTCTTGGTAAGAAACACAGAATTCACAGAGAAGATGAAAGGGCTCTTCTAGCATGTGTGGTATAGCAACAACCCCCCAACTCACTATTTGACATTTCTTCCCTAGAGTTCCTTCTCAGCTCTAACACTCCTAGGATTTTTTTTCCCTCTGTCTCTACTTTTCCTCCAAGGTATATAGCCTTCCTGGATCTATACGCCCTCTTCTTGTGTCCCTGCACCAAGCTCTTTACATTCATCTCTTTATTATCCTGAATGATTTGGCTTTGCCCCAGCTCCTGTTTATAAATGTACATTCCCAGCTCCATCCAAGGGTTCAACAAAACAAAGTGTCCTTCTATTTTGAGATTTCATTCTTGCTTAGTGCCATCATTTTTAGCTTGAATATGTCCCTTGGGGTCTTACCTCTCATTCAAGTAGCTTGTTAAAATATTTCTTGAAAATAATGGTGTTACCCTCCTGGAGAAATTGTTCTACCAGCTGCTAAGACAGTAAAAGTTTCTTCCTTTTGTCATCTGTGTTTCAGCTATTCTGGTTTCCCTACAATTTTCATAATTTTTTTTGTTCTCTCCTAGTATGTCTTTGTATAAGGGGCTAAATCACCTGGGATACTTTACCATAATTTACCTTAAAAAAAACAAAAAAAACCCCCAAAACCAAGAAAAGTTTGACTGACTAATAAATATACCTAAAGTTATATATTTTTATGTCCCCTTGCCAAAATTCGTCTTCAGCATCAAGAAGGATGGACTGCTTTTATAAATGGAACCAGTGTTAGATGTGGTTCATAGGGCTTGATTTGAACAAAGAAATTCTTAATTATATCATGACTCATTTTAGCATTTTTAATCATCCTGGCATGATGAAATTCACTGCATTGGTCTCTAGGGGATTAGGAAGAAAACTAATTTCAGTTTTTGAAAGTCATTTTCGAGACCTCCAAAGAAGGCTTATAGAAGACATGAAAGGGGCCTAAGAATTATATAGTTCTCAGTCTGAGTCTGAGAATTAGTACAATTAATCAAAACTGCAATCCACATTTCCTTAGAAAACAACAATATGCAAAACACATGGCCGTTGTGTGCCGTCCAAGCAACCATGTACGTTTACAGGTAGGTTATATTCAATTAACCTAGTTTATTTTCTTGATAACATCACTGAATATATCTTCATTTTTACTAATGCAAATGATTGAAGATTTTAAGATGGCAGTAGAATAACTTTATGTTGTATATGGAGAGTCACACTACTTGGGTTTCTCAGTGGCTTTCCTTAGTGCTAGAGCCCCTGAGCTTCAAAGACTTGAGGGGTGTGGATTAACAAAACAAATACAGAGTTGGAGTTCACAAACCCAGACTTCCAAATATACAGCTATATTTTCTTAAGTCATTTTGAACTCTCTGCATTCTCTTTTTAAACAATCTTTATACCCACATTTTATTTTATTTATTTTTTAGAAGACTTTTATTTTTAATAATCTCCACACCAAACAAGAGCCACATGCTCTTCCGACTGAGCCAGTCAGGTGTCCCTACACTCACTTTTTATTATTATTATTATTATTATTTTTGGTGCAAAAAGATGGTTTTATTAAAGCCTGGGAATAGGACCTGTGGGCAGAAAGAGCTACTGCACTGGGGTTGTGAGGAAGGGCTGATTTAAACTATGGGGTTGAGGGAGATAAAGAAAAAGGGAGGTGTCCAAAAGGACTTTCATAAACTAAAGAAGACCCTCAGGATACTGGAGGCCTTGCGATTATCAAGCTAAAGTTGTTTTTCCCTCTGGAAAAGCATTCACATTAAGATAGTTGGAAGTTTCCTGGAGGAATGTCACACGTATCCCGCCCAGGAGTGGGGAGGGGGTTTGCCAGGTGTCAGCTTGTGCTTTGTCCTCAGTTTGCCTTCTGCTCCCTCAACATTTCTCCTCTGAACAATTTTGACCCTTAATTCTTTAAGGTTGGGGAATGCAGAGGGTCTTATCTTCCGTAACCTCTTCCTGCTGAATAGGGGCGAAGCGATGTCCCTACCTATGGGTCAATATTGGTCAGTTGGGGAATATATATGGGCCTTATGAAAGGCAGAGGCAGCTGAATCCAACACGGTCAACATATATGAACTTCCTTGAGTAGATAGGATCATCTGTCGTAGTGAAGTGATTGTATTGATGGTCTTGGCACCAAGCAGAGAGACACTTCATCATTGTTTGAAGAGGAGTTTGAGATCTACAGGTTCACAGGAGTAAGAAGACACGTTAGTTTGCTCATTGGTTTCCTGAGACACTGGTGGGGAAATCTGAAGTGGGCAGTGTTAAGTCCAGGGGGTGCTTTTCTTCCTCCTTGACAGCAAGGGAAGAAGCCATGGTGCCTGAGGCACCAAGGATGGTATCCTACACTTACATTTTACAAGAGAGATCTTCCCTTGTTTTCTTTCTCACTGCTGGAGGAGAGGTGGGTGGGGGGATGGGGTAATTGGGGGATGGGCATTAAGGAGGGCACGTGATGTGATGAGCACTGGATGTTAATATGCAATTGATGAATTACTGGACTCTACATCTGAAACTAAGGATGTACATGGTGGCTAATTGAATTTAAATAAAAAAAAAGAAAGGTAAGATAAAGTAATAGGTGTGAAAATACTTTGAACATGAAAAAAGCTTTCCAATAGTAGGTGGGCCTGTCATCTTTTAAATTTGCAAAGGGCAAGAATGAGGAGATTCACTGTACTAATCTATTCATCCTTCCCACTATTCAACCATCCGTCTTACCCTCCTTCTTTCAACAAGTATTTATCAAGTACTTAATGTTTGCATATAACAGTTATGATCCCTGTGCCTCATGAAACTTACACTCTTGTGTAAATAGTATGTAGACAAATTAATTTCAGTTTGATAAAGGCTATACTTGAGAAGGGAACTGTGGGATGGTTGGATCAAGAAGGGTTGTGGTTGGGGAAGGTTTTCCACAAAAATGATGACTAGATTGAGAGCTGATCTTTTAGCTCTCATGAGAAAGTAATATGGGAAATGTTGTTAAGCATCATGGGAGGTATGGGTAATAGCAGGACAAAGAGAGGTGACAGAATGTTCCAAGTAGAAAGAACACAATGTGCAAAGACCCTGAGGCAAGAGTGAGTGTAGTTCAACAAAAATTTCAAGGTAGCTGCTCTGCCAGGTGAGAAATCTTCATTTGAATTATTTATGAACAGTGTAGTAGCTAGTTCCGTAGAATATCTGATGTGTGAAAGGTGTGTGGTTTATCCATTTGCAGCTGTTCTTTGGCCTCAAGTCTTAGATTGAATTGTACTACCCCTGGCAGCTCTCTTTGTCTTTTTTTTTTTTTTTTTCCTTTCCCCAACCCCTGGAATTTAGTTTGCTAAGACTCTAAAGCTTCCGGTTTTTAAGACATGACACTTAGAATTGAAACCCTGCAATTGTCAGAGGACTCAATAAAAAAAAAAAATCTTCCCATCTCTTCTCATTCTGAAGAGGAGGAAACTGGGTTGCAGAGAGGCTAGTAACCTTTCCTTAGGTTCCCCAGCTATTATGTCGCAGCTGCTAAAGCAAATACAGGCTAGGCCTGGGGTAACAGTGGTCTCCACATATTAGAATCAGGAACAACATGACCACTGCTACACATGAAGATCAAGAACAACCACACGGGCTGACTACTACCTTTAATAATACAGGATAACAAGGCTACTCAAATTCTTATCATGGACAAAGAGCATATTCTTTGTCTCATTTGATGGATCAAGTCTTCTAGTCTGAAAACATTGCCAAGATTAACTGCCATGGCTCTTTCCTAAAATCATATCATTAGAGTAGTGAGTCTTCAAAGCATGAATTGTTTCCTAGCGTTCCCTTGAAGTTGACAGCTAGTGGAGCACAAAACAGGGTGCTAGGCAATGGCTGGAAACCTGGAACTGTGAAATAAGAAAAAGGCAAATGAAGTGGAAGTTTAAGAAACCCCAATACAAACTTCCGTTTACCTGGGGCTGACAGTTCATGATTCCTAGGGAAATTGAGTAAACATAATCAGAATAATTGCTAAACATCTCCAGTCTTGACCAACGATTAAGCACAAGGATGACAAAGCACAGGAAAACAGTCCCTCTGATTATTTGAATATGTGTGTGGTTAGGTATGGTGAAGAGAAGCTGGTCTGTCCCGTGTGAAGGTAGCAGCACTATTTCTTAAGTCTAAGAGAGGTATATCACACCAAGAAACATTAATGATTCCAATCTCTTCACACACACTTCCCTTAGTAAATCTACATCAGGCAGCAGCAAAACGTCTGTTGTAATTGTTTTCCTGCCACAGGAAACTTTGCAGATGATGTCCTAACCCTTGAGTGAAATCAAAAGGGAACTCTCTCTCTCTCTCTCTTTTTTTTTTTAAATTTTATTTATTTATTTGACAGAGAGAGAGCGAGCAAGAGCAGGAACACAAGCAGGGGGAGTGGGAGAGGGAGAAGCAGGCTTCCCGCGGAGCAGGGAGCCCAATGTGGGGCTCGATCCCAGGACCCTGGGATCATGACCTGAGCCGAAGGCAGATGCTTAATGACTGAGCCACCCAGGCGCCCCGGGGAACCCTCTCTTATCAGAACTTTTTCTACCATAAACCTTTCTGTATCTTTTAGGAAACTTTCAGTTGCAAGGGAACAGAATACCTAACCCAAATTTGTGTAAACTTCACCTTGATTGGTTTATATATTTAAAGGGCCAGAGGTAGGACTTGTCATAGACACAGTTTGATCTGGGGTATCAAATGATGGTTTTCTTATCACCTCTCAACTTTTTATTCCTTTGTGTGCCAGCTTCATCTTTGGGCTGCTTCTTTACCAAGACGAGATGGTGGCAGCATTCCTGAGCTGCATATTTTCAGCTACAAAATCCAGTGAACAGTGAAAGCTTATCTTTCTCAGAGATAATCACCATGGCCAGGGAGCTGGGGTTGTGAGATTTCACTTAAGTTAATCTAAGTCCTCCATGCAGGTGACGAGTGGTATCATTCCCACCCGATGGAGCTGGCAGAGAATTGGGAATGGGAGGATTTCCCCAAAGAGAGTTCTGCTACTAGATGCTAAAGAACAAAGAAAAGATTTTTGCTCCCTGGGAGTTTTTTCTTCTTTTTTGGCATTCCACCTGAAAGGACTCTCAGTAAAATTTAGCTTCTGTATTTGTTAGAATATAGCCTTAGGTGTGTGAAATAGGGACTCAAAATAACAGTATATTAAAGAAGAATGAAGGTTACTTCCACTCTCATTTAAAGTCTGAGATGCTGTGGTGTCTCTGCACTGTAAAACTCTAAAGGACCAGGCTCCTGACTTGCTTTGTCATCTCCAGCATGTGGCTTCCATCCCTATGGTCCAACGTGGATCACTATTATTATGTCCCAGTGCCAACCTGACAGGGGTAAAGAAGGGGAGGATATGTCTCTTCCCTTTAATTCAGAGTTTCTCAACGTTGGCACTATTGACATTTTGGGCAAGATTATTCTTTGTTGGAAGGGAGGATGTCCTGTGCGTTGTAGGATGTTTAGCAACATCCCTGGCCTCTACCCACTAGATGCCAGTAGCATCTTCCCCCCCCCCCCCCCCCCAGCTGTGACAACCAAAATAACTCTAGATTTGCCAAATATTCCCTGGGGGTGCATATTTTACTTCTGCTCACATTCTTTGGCTAGAATTGAGTTATATGGTCATTCATAACTGCAAGGGAGACAGGGAAGTGTGGTCCTTTTCTTTTTTCCTTGATGGCTATGTGCCATCAAAAATGGGACCACTGACATTCCCTGTCAGTGTTCAAGTGTAAGTATGCCCTTTTCTGTTAACATCAATCGAGGGGCACAATATGATAATGGAGAATAATTATTGAACTTTTGACTTTATCCACTTCTAGGAATCCACAAAAATTCCCTGAAATATTTCTGAAACTCCTTAGGATGCATTTCTTAATTGTGAACATTCTTTCAGACTGTGACAATGGGAACTTGAAATGCATGAAATTATACGCAGCTGTCTTACAAATAATATTTTCACTGATGTCCATTTTGACGGCACTGAGGTCTGTGTCATATGCAATTTCTAGTAACTCTCAAAGCTTTCTCTGCAAAGCTATTGGTGCACCCTTATGCCTGCCATCACTGTTGAAGTCATTGGCATCAACTAAAGAGAGCTACCAGCCATCCTACTGTATCATAAATCTCTTCCCACCCCCAGTCTTTAGTCTTGATGATGTACTGATGAGGGCTTCCAACGTGTTATAGACATTTCAGTAAATCTGACTTTTCGACTTGGCCTCTTCTCTTCTTAGGACTCACAGAAAGACTGAGTGTTGGAATGGACGACAATTCTGAGTAACACAAATCTTGATGTTCTCAAAATCATTCTTCCATTCTGATGACTGAAACATTGTTATTAAATCAAGCTTATATGTTTAACACTTAGCAAAACTATTTCTCAGTTTCATATGTAAAGGGATTTCATATATAATGTCCCCTAAGTTTTCCTGACCAGCCCAAACATGTGAAGATCCAGTTTAGGCTCAAACTGGAACCCTTTGCTATTTATTGATTCAGTCACACATTTCAATCATTCATTATTTTCATTTAGTTATTCAATCAATACATTTCTTGAATGTCTGCTACCTAAAGGTATGTTCTGGGTCTTAGAGTTACACTGTGAGCACCTCTGACATGTCGCTTACTTACATGATCTAACAGGTACTATGGTGACAACTCCCTCCTCCTCCACATTATCAATTTGTGAATTGTATACTTTGTGCGTTCTTTCATCAGAAGTTCTTAAGTTAGATCAGAGTCTTTCTGCTACCAGGTGCTGCCAGTGGTGTGTACTCAGGCAACTCAATATTTGTGTAGGTCAGTCTTAGTGGTGAAGATTTTTCTGAGACGAAATGTAGAAGTTCTTCAGTCACACACTCTCAAGTTAAGCAGGATGCTTGAGTTGTCAGGAATCTTGGATTGTCTAGTATTCACTGAATCTAGTTCTTTTTCTTCACAAGCTTTAGTCAGACTGAGGGGTAACTACATTGTAATGTGTGATTCGCTCTGCAAGTGTTCATCATCTGAAATGCTTTTTATTTTTTAGAATTGTTTAAAAAGTTTTATTGTGATAAAATATGCATAAGATTTATCATTTTAACCATTTTTAAGTGTACATTAATTACATTCACACTGTTGCTCGGTCATCACCACCATCCATTGCCAGAGTTTTGCATCTCCATAACAGAAACTCTGTACCCATTGAACAATAACTACCCATCACTCTTTCAATCCAGCCCTTGGCGACCACCATTTTACTTTCTGTCTTTATGAATCTAGGGACCTCCTATGTGTGGAATCATACGGGCCTTTTATGACTGGCTTATTTCCCTCAGCATAATGTCTTCAAGGCTCACCCACATTGTAGCATGTGTCAGGATGTCCTTCCTTTTTAAGGGAATAATATTCTATTGTATGTATAGCCTACATTTTGTTTAGCCATTCATTCATTGATGGACTGAAATGCTTTTCTTCTGCTTTTTAGGTGGAATCTCATCTTGAATTCTAAATTCTGTGCGCCCTCTAAATCTTGCACTGGTAAATGTAAACACTTTAGAGTAGGGCATTTAATTCTGTGGCATTAATGAACAAGCTATAAAATCTGCAATTGTCATTCAAAAGGAAAATGTAATTTTACAAGAAATCAAATTACTGCCACCTTTTTATTAGCAGTAGAAGCCCCAAGACAAGATTATGAAATTACTGTTTTATGAAAAAAATTAGTTTAGAAATTTAGCAGTCTTAATGCCGTTAAGTATATTTAAAAATAATGAAAAGTCTTTCTCCGATGTGTCTGCACTGACCAGTATGAGAGCCACCAGCCAAATGCGGGCTTTAAAATGTAAATTAATTAAAATTAAATGGGATAAAAATTCAGTTCCTCAGTCACACTAGCCACATTTCAAACGCTCCACGGCCATTGTTAGTGGCTACTGTATTGAACAGTACGGACATAGAATGTTTCTGTCATCCCAGAAAATTCTATTCTACAATGTTGATTGTGGTAGCTGGGATTTTCTCCCCCAAAGTCATCAGAGATCATTTAAACTTCATAAAATTCATTGCTGCCTTACAGAGTGCAATATTCTGAATGCTTCTTGGTTTTGCCAGCCTGCAGTCTGTAGTCGAAGGACAGGACTTAATCCTCTATGAAGTGTAAGAATGCATCAATATAGTCTTGGTGGTTGCTAGCCACTCAGTCACATGGGCACATAGAACCCAGTATGCACAGAGGAAAGGGGACAGGTAAAGCTCCAGTAAGGGTGAAAGAGGCAGGAAATGAAGGAGTAATTTCTTTGTAAGACAGTAGCATTTAAAGTTTTTATGGTTTTGGAAATTTAGTTTGTAGCCTCTCAACCTCCAAGTAGTAAAAATGCACATAGATGGAAACCTTTAATAAATAATACATTTGGACCTAATGCCTCTTAATTCTTAGGATAGGATACCTGGAAATCTATTGTAGAGAGAATTCTCATGGGGATAGTAAATAGGCCCTGATTATGACAAAGGCAGACTGCTTTAGACTTTGCCTCTTCTTCAGAGAGGGGATTTTCAACCTCTCTTTGCAACTGAGATATCCTGGTAGTAATGGTTTATTTATAATTATTTTGTTATTCTATTGGTATGACATCATGTGCTCTTAAAACGGAGCAAATAAGTTTTATTTTCAGGGTCTTGATATCCCTTTAACTCATTAGACAGAGGCTTTTTTTTTTTTTTTTTTTTTTTTGGTAACTAGCTGTATACCCAGAGTGTAGCATAATCCTTGCATATAGTTGGTGCTCAACAATTGTTGAATGAATGAATGAATATGAACATCTAGAAGTTCTGGAAGGCTGGGGTTGGGAATCATCCCTTTAGGAAAATTGATTTTCCCTGAAAGAGACTATTGAACCTATTCATCAACAGGCTTGTGGGGTCTTTCTTCAATTAACAAGGAAGGGACAGAGGATAGTGGGGAATCTGTTAGCCATCATATAAGATGGCTTGATAATATAGGTCTGTCTCAGCCTCTCATTAGCCATGTGAACTTGACCATATTAACCTCTCAAAGCTGTTTCCACATTTGGAGCACGATAATAACTATATGGTAGGATTTCTGTGAGAATCAAATCAGATACACAAACTATTTAGCAAAGTGCTTGACACATATTTAGCTCTCAGGACATGTTAACTTAAAAAGAGGACACTTTAAGCATGGGAGAATCTAGCCTTGGGCTAAAAGTAGGAGAAGGAAAGAGAGAGTGTGTTATGGGAATCTAGAAGAAAGAGAGGGAGCTGGTGACATGCTCCACAGAATCTAGAATAAAGGAGATGAGAGGCAGTACAGCTTTGGCTGCTGGAAATATCACTGCTGCAGAGGAACTCATGTTCTGGATACCTACTGGGTACTTGACGGGCCGAACACATGCCAGCCTCTAGGCCTTTGTGTTTCTTGGTCTCTGTTTGAAACTGCCTTCCTCCAGATATCTGCGATTTCACTCCCTCAGTTCATTCAGGACTTTGCTCAGATGATGCTCCTCTCTGCTGAGCCATTGAAGAGGTACCACCTAACCTCCTAATGGCCTATCTTCAATTATAATGATAATTACACACTCTACTTTTTCTTATGAACACTTTCACTATTGACACTATTTTTTATATCTTTTTCACCCACTGTATTCTAATTACATGTGTGTAGGGACTGTCTTTTTGTTGTTTCTGCTCACTGTATTTTGAATAGTGCTTGTTCATAATAGACTCACAATGAATTGTTTTTTGTTGAATTCACATTTTTATCATTTGACCCTCACAAGAACACTTCATGGTAAGTGGCTCTAACCTCAGGCTGTGGAGGAAAACATGGAGTTCAGAGAGGTTAAATGACTTGCTAAAGATCACACAGCTAATGAGTCATGAAACCAGTATTTGTGATTCAAAAACAAACGGTCTTTCTACTATATCACATAAATTAGTTTATGCTCTTTTTTCAAAAGGACTGACAGGTTGAATTGGGGCGGGGGGGAGTACTCATTATGCAAAATAAGGCAAATAGGGATAAAAGAGAACAGAGATCTTGTGTATAAAGTTAAGGAAATAGGTACTCTCTGACATCTGAGATGAGCAAAATGTTGCCACAGTTCTTTTTTTACCAGCACAATGGTAGAAACAAACAGGTTCCCATTGACCTTGGCACTCAATCTCTTATCCCAAGTATTTGAGTCCTAACCCCAGAAGGCTAAATCTTCAAGTAAGTCTGTTTTCTTTATTACATTTATTACAAAGTCTTTCCAAATAGGAACTATATCTTAATATCTGACTCCCTTATATCCTTTAGCATGATGCCTTGCCAGATGGTCAGCGTCTGTAGAATGACAGGCATCTGTGCTCCCATGCATTGTAAGGGAAGTTAGGCTAAATGCTTTCTACCATTCTGCCTACCTCTAAGGGTCTACAGATTTTTTGAAAAGTATTGGAAGTGTTGATATGTGCTTACTGAAATAGTCGTATATGTCGAACCGCAGCATACGAGAAATTGAAAGGGAATAGCAGTGGCAGTTTACGTGGGACATATATTCTCATTTCAGTAGGTGGCTAACCCATCTGAGCATGAACGCTGAGTAGTAGGAGTGCCTGGAGGTGGAGCCTTCTTTGTGTTCTGGAAAAGAGCTTTGATACGATGGGCTGATGAATCCTTAAAGCTCTCTACTATAAAAAAAAAAAAAAGCTCTCTACTATATACTATGGAAGAGATAACTGTAAGCAGATATAATTTGAGTAAATGTACAACTTGATTACTCTTTCATCAAGCAGGGATTACCTTTGGCTATGTATAATAAAAAAACCCCAAGCATTAGTGGCTTAAGTCAGACAGGGGTTTATTTTTCTTTCATAGAACAAAAGATCTGGAGGAAGGTAGGGTTGGTACAGAGGCTCAAGGACATCAGGTCTCTAAGATTCTTGCATTTCCTCTTAGCCTTTCCTTTGTGGTCAAATGCAGGTGGCTGCTGTGGTACTTGCCATCAGGCCTGCATTTCAGGGTGCGTGAAGGAGAAACTAAGGAGAGCACAAAGGGCAGAGACGGCATGCCAGCTGAGTCTGTCCCCTCTTCTTTAATGGTCTTTTTTCCTGCCTTCAAACACCTGCTTACCTCTCCTTGGCCAGAAACCCTGACATACGGATACCTCTGTCCATGTATCTGCAATGGAGGCCGGGGAATTTAGTTTTCACTAGCTGGGCACGTTGCCCTCATTGTCCAACAAAATAAATGGTCCGTCAGTAAGGAACAATGGGAGAATTCATGGATGTTGAATAAACATCTAGCAGTCTTGCCATACTATCCATTAAAGAACCTCAGAATGGGCCATGGAACCTCTTACTTTAAAGAATACTGCATTTTGATGGGTCTCCTGATGAGTTAGTTGCATGGTAAGATTCTGAAGTAGATTTATGAGTTTATTTATTTTTATCTATTTTATTTTTTAAAGATTTTATTTATTTATTTGACAGACAGAGGTACAGCGAGAGAGAGAGAGAGCACAAGCAGGGGGAGTGGGGGAGGGAGAAGCAGACTCCCCTCTGAGCAGGGAGCCCGATGAGGGGCTCGATCCCAGGACCCTGGGATCATGACCTGAGCCAAAGGCAGACGCTTAACGACTGAGCCACCCAGGCGCCCCTATGAGTTTATTTTTTGATAGGAATATTTAAGAGTAGTTCTTCTCTGAAGTGCGGGGTATTACATAGAAGGAGCCCTGGAATTGGTTCAAATTTTGGCATCACCACAATTCGCTGTGAGCTACTTTGAGGTTCAACTCAATTACATGTAAAAGGAGATACGGCAAACTGAGTTTAAAATTTATATGCAAGAGCAGATGATTACGAATAAACAAGACATTCCTAATGAAGAAGAACAGGATGGAAAAACTTCCTTATCAGAAATTAGAAACTTACTATAAAGCTCTATTTCTTCAGATGGCTTGGGATTAGGTGCAGAGCTATGCAGGCTGGCCAATGAAAGAGCAAAGAGAGCCCAAAAACAGACCAATACAAAAATGGAAATTTTATTTATGACTGAGATGACACTGCAAATTGCTTAGAAAAATAAACCTTTCAATATATGGTACTGGAACAATTGGTTATCCGAATGTGAAAAGATGAAATTGGAACCCTATCTTGCACCACATTTAAAAAAATCAAATCTACATGGGTTAAGACTTACATGTACAAGGCAAAATGTATAATGTTGAGTGGAAATAGTAAGTTTCCAGTATGTTTCCACTTAAACAAAGTACAAAACCATGCAAAACTACATAATATATTTCTTAATAAAACAAACATGGTTAAGTATAAATAAAAATAAGGCAAAGATAAAGAGAAAATTCAGGATTGCATTTCCTCTTAGGGGAAATGAAAGGGGACAGAGAAGACCTAAATATTCTTGTTCTTAAATTGGGTGGTGTCTACAAAGAAGCTTTTACGTCGTTATGCCTTTTGCCTTATATATTTTTATAAGGTTTCTTTTGTACCTACATATGACTTTTAAAAGATTTAAAATGCAGTTATGGAAGACAAGAGCCTCATTGGATTATTATGAATATCAAAAATAAAAGTTTTTGAAGAAGCATTTGATAAATGCAAGTTATTTCTATTCACTACACTGTGTACTTCTTGAAGGCAGAATTAATTCTTATTCACCTTTGTATCCTTAGCCCAGTGTCTGAAATACAGTATCAACATAATAAGCATTTTTTTGAATGAATGAATGAACGAATGAATGAACGAATGAATGAATGAGAAAGCCATTTTAATGTTAGCATATATTTATACAGATTTTTAATTTTGGTATTATTAGAACTAAGCTGCTCCTTCAAAATTTATTAACGAACATCACTCTATGCACTCATTTACTCATTTTTTACTTTATTCATTCTTCAAATATCTAATAAGGCTGCAATGTTCTAGATGCCATGCTAGTTATTGGGGGAACTGAGATGAGCCCCTCATATTTCCTGTTCCCAAAAAGCTCACAGTCCAGTGGAAGAGACATGTAAGTAGCTAGGCAATAATAATTGCTTCTGCAAACCATTACTTAGTAGTGATAAGACTAGCACTCACTATGTATAAGATAGGATGCTTATCTTCCTGGTTGACTTTTTCTTTTCTTCAGATAATGAGAACATTTTCAACTTGTGCCTTGATGAGTGGTAGCTCAACTTACTTAGCTCTACTTCATAGGCATTCCAGAGAAATGAGATTTTATTATCTCACATGAACTAGATGCTGCGGAGTAGGCATGTTTTTGCTTTTAAATTGAGTTTAGTTTAGACTGGAAATCAGGTATCAATAGGAAAGGGATCTACTTAATCAGCACCTGCAAGGAGCCAAGTGACAGTCGGAGAGAAGTGTTTTAAGTACAGAGAGTTTGCATTTGACAGACTTCAGCACCTGGCTGGCAACATAATGGCCAGTGCCAATATGGGACGTGATAGCTGTGAGGAATACGAATGCAGCCAAGATGAAGTCCACAACAAGGAGTGAAGAAGATTGAAACTTCAGCTGGGTTGACGCTAGGGTGATTACATTAAACAAGACAGACAAGTGTTGAGGACAGGATTTCCCAAATTGTATTCCTTGGAATGTCATTGCTTCAAAGATGCTTTATGAAAAAAAGGAATTGAAATACATTTAGGAAATGCTGATCCTCTCTTTGGATTCACAATGCAGAGTACCATTTTACAGGCCTCCATGAAACCAGTTCAACTTTGTTTAGAAAGATGACAAAATGATGTGAAGAAACTCCAATTTTTGATGTATCTGTCGTTTCCATTTTAAATTATGTATTATTTTCCCAACAATAAATTCTCGAGTGCCTACTGTAAGGCAATGGAGTACTTACTGTAAGTGAATTTAATTGACTATTACGTTAATAGTGATTTGGAAGAAGGTAAAAGAAATTTTAAATGAAAGAAAAAATACGGAACTGGGATATTTTCTCCGGGGTCATATCACAGCAGTATGTATGTAGAGCAACCTTAAATTAAAATGTCCTGAGGACACCTGGCTGGCTCATTTGGTAGAGCATGCAACTCTTGATCTTGGGGTTGTAGGTTTGAGCCCCACATTGGGTGTAGAGATTACTTTAAAAAAAAAAAAAAATCTTAAAAAGTCTTGAATAGCTGCTAGAGAAACAGTGTACCACCTAGTGCTGGTTCCTGCAAGTGCAGGCAATCCCATAGATGGTTTTCCATCCCTTCCCTGAATGGAGATAGTGAGCCTCCTCACACAAATGGAGATCCTTAAAAAGTAATTGGGTGGGCCATGAATTAAAAGAATTGTATTGCAAGATTAACACATGTTGATTATAGAAAATATAAAAGATACAATGACAAAAGAAAAAACGAAAAGAAACCAGGTATATATATGTATATATATATGTGTGTGTGTGTATGCATATATACACACACCATATACATGCTCGCATTTTTTTTTGTATTCATACATACTATAAATGTTTTATACTGTAAATTGTACTATAATTGATGTTTATAATAAGTGTTCTTTTATAACCATATTTCACATAATAATACTTCATGGATATCTCTTTATGTCAATGAATATAAATCTAGATATTTAAAGTTTATTGCATAATATTCTATTATATGGTACATTGTAATAATTTAATCTTCTCCTATTGATGAGCATTTAGGTTGTTTAAAAATTCTCATGATTATAAATAACACTGCAATGAACATCTTTTGTATTCTTGACGTTTATTTCTTCAAAATAAAATCTTAGGAAATGGAAATGCTGGGCCACAGGATATGCACAATTAAATTTTAAAATCTTCTCTCAGAAAAGTTTTTACCAATTTGCATGCTGACCTGTAGTTGTTGTGAATGCCTTTCTCGCCATATCTTCACATACTGAACAGTACACATGAAACACTGAATTTTATATGTAAAGCTAATGCGCCAATATGAAGACAAAAATGTCTCGTTGTTTTAAGTTTCATTTCTTTGATTAACTACTGAGTTAGAATGTCTTTTCTCTGTCTTTAATGCTGGCTGTTTGTTTCCTATTCTTTGCCCACAGTGCTTCTTTCCTCTCCTGGAGTTTTGGCTGCCTTCTTATTGGTATGCCATCAGATGGCTTTGCAAGTGTTTTTGTGTGTTGGTTTTGGACTTACAAGTTTATAATAATAGTACATAGAATTCCCGTATACCCCTTACCAGCTCCTTCCAAACCATAGTACAATCTACAAAGTTAGGACGTTAACGTTGGCACAACACTACTAACTAAACTACAGACTTCATTTAAAGTTTACCAGGTTTTCCACTAATTTCCTTTTTTCTGTTCCAGCATGCAATCCAGGATCCCACATTGCATTTAAGCTGTTATTTCTTCTTGATCTTCTCCAATCTATAACTGTTCTATAATCTGTCCTTTAAGAAGAACCCATCAGTTATTTCATAGAATGCCCTTCAATTTGGGTTTGTCTCATGTTTTCTAAGAATGGAATGAGGTTATGCATTTTGGGCAAAAATACCACAAAAGTGATATTCTGCCATTCTCAGCACATCATATCAAAGGGCTCATGATGTTGATATATTATTGCTGGTGATGTTATCACTTGGTTAAGGTGGTGTTTGCTGGATTTCAATAAAGTTTCTATACTTCCCTTTGTAATTAATATTTTTCTCAGGCGAGATACTTTGAGGCCAGGCAAATCTAGTTTCTCCTTAACTAATTAAGTTCTTGCTTCAAATTGAATAAATTGAAATTGAAAATTGTATAAAATAAATTGTAGATGGGGTTGTTATAAGACAGATATGTAGGATGACAATCACTGGGCCCATTCTCAAACAAAAGTCTTTAGTTCTACATTTTAATATATTGGTGAATAAATATTTTATATCATGTTTTATATAAAACATGTAAAACATTTATATGTTTTAACAAAATAAAATATTTAAGGTATTTATTATCTTTTAATGATTTCATACTTTCACTGATTTCTTCAATTAACAACTTAACACTGGTCCTGATTATGTTTGATAAGAAGGCTCCTACTATATAAGAAATTCTATGCAATATTGCTTGGTTGAAACCTTAAATCTATAGAAGATAATTTGAGGAAATATTAAAACCTGAAAGAACTGTGGTCTTCTGTTTCTTTATAATAGATCACATAAAACCTTATGAGTGTTGGCATTGCAAAATTCTCTTTTTGCATATCTCCTATCCCTGAAGAGATGCAATAACTTCAGAGAAATAGTTCAGTTGTCCTGGAAAAAACTGACTGTGTTTGAATTCTAAGATTGCCTCTTACTAGCCACATGATCTTGGACAAATCAAGTCACCTCTCGAGATCAGACGAGATCAGGCGCGCTCAGGGTGGGATGGCTGTAGACTCAAGTCACCTCTCTAAGTCTTAGACGCCTTACCTGTCTCACAGGGCCATTGTAAAGATTAACTCACAGAACACTGGCCAAAGAGGTTTGTAAACTATAAAGCAATAAACACATGCAAGGGATTATTAATGCTGTTATTTTTTATTAGTTCTTAAGACCATTTTCAGAGGTTTAAGTGTTGGTTACTATGATGTCAATTTTGTTTGTAGGGAATAAGGGATTATTACAAAGTATATGGCATGTGCTACAATATATTTTATTTTTCTAATATACAATATTGCATTTGATTCATTTCTATATTATTTTCGTGGTACAACTTCCTACCACACTTTGACAAACAAGGAATGAGCTGCTTATCTATAAAGATTTATAGAGTAAGGATTCTATAGTCTTTGGAAGATGTCATTGGCGGTGCAAATAGCAAGGTTATCATGGTTGTTTACGAAATAAATACAAACTTCTGTTACTATTTCATCTTGGGAAAACCAGTTTAAGCACTTTTTAGATAACCTCTTATAATTGAAGTCCTTTTATATTGAGTTTTGTCAAATTCAAGGTCAAGCAGAAATTCTAACATTAATCGGTTCAAAATTGTGGCCATTGTCTTCTCATGAAATATGCCAGCTGCTGCTTGCCTTTCTATCATCTTCCCTTTTCTTCTTATATCTCATGTATAGTTTTTTTTTTTTAAATAATTTCATTAAGTTGAATTAGTCACAGTGGAACAGAAGTTCTTGCCTTTTGGTTTAGTGAATACCTTCTGACTTATTACACCCACAGTCAAAAGCAGTTCATTCTGATTTGATAAATGCATTGAAAGCATCTGAAATTGTTTCATCCCTTTTTTTTTTCTTGCCTTTTCATCTTTTGGTGCAATCAAATGAAATATCCTCTAGGTTTCCCAATCGAAGCTGTCTGCTCTGCCCTGGTGTTAAAAATGTGTGTTTCAATAAGTATTCCTGTGTGACAGTAAGTGCCACAGTCTTAAAAGTATGTTATGCTAAAGTTTTGAAACAGAAAGCCCTAAATCAATTTCCAATATGTTTTCAAGTTGTGCATTTATTATTAAATCAGTATGTATATACTACACATGTATGTAAATACATTATACATATTATTATGTATAATTCTATAGTTGAGTGAGAGAGAGAAATATTATTTGTCAGTTGTTTTGTTAAGTAGGGCACAGACCACCCATGGTAACTTCTATGCTTGCATTTTTCCCATCCATGATTTTAGTGCTAGTACACATTCATGGAACTATGGTCTAAAACAGCATTTAACTTTTAAGATGTTTCACAGTCTATCCGAAGAGCCATGAGAGCAAGAAATTGACCTTGCTTGCTTACTAGATCACTTGTTAATAAGTGATTTGAAGGACACACACATTTAGGGTTAATTTTAATACAGGATTTTTTTTCCTCTGTAGAACTGTCCTGCCTGAAGTCATCTTCAATATGCCATGCTTTCATTGTCATAATTACTTTTCGTTTTGTTCTCAAGAAAGTTTGTATTCCCTTCTGTGGTGATTTTTCTGTTGTTCCTTAAAATAAAAACTCCTTTAATCATAATGTCATACCGATACCTTCTGTGATACTTTTTTATATTATGCAGTCACTAAAAAGGAGAATTACACTTTGCTGAAATATGTATAGCAGTACAAAATGCCACTTGGGCCCCCAAGTAACCTGCTGAGAATGTGATGACAGGACGATGATTGAAATCAGGTAGCTGTTGTTTCCATACTTTAACAAGAATGAGAAAGTGCCGGTTTAAAGGTGTTGCGGCACTTTCCGGAGACACGCACCTGTCATCTGACAGTGGAGTGATGGACAGGCTGGTGAGGAGCTGAAATATCATCCAGGTTTTCTAGGCCTCCACTAGCATAACTTGATGCTGAATGTTTGCCAGGAGTTCTTTACTGAAATCTCTGCTAAGGAATCAACAGGCTGGATTATCTTAGCTTAGATTCATTTCAAGAGATTGATTTCAGGAGAAAGCATTATCTATTTCGTGTATCTGTTACTACTCATACACAAAAGCAAGAGTTAACCACAAATTATTGCATGGAGGTTTTTTTTTTTTTTTTAATTGTAAATTTAGCTTAAGTTTAAAAAGTGTTCTATAGATTCTTTAAATTTTGGAGTTGATGAAATATTCCTGCCATGTTCAATCACTGTTACTATTTCAATGTATGAATTAATACAGATGACTACTATTAAAGCTTTGATTTAATTGATTCATTAAATGTAGCATCTACTATGTGTCGCGTACTGTGCTAAGTGCTGGTGATACAGAGATGGGTAAGACCTGGTTTTTGTGTGATTCTTGTCCTTAAGAAATATAGCATATAGAGGGGGTGGGATGGAATTCTGCTTTTATGCAAATGTGATGGAACATCTCCACATCTGTATAATGTACATTCTTTGTTCCTTGGCATTTAAACTACTAGAGTATAGACAATGGGCTCTTCTATTAAGCAATTAAAGCCTGTGGTTGCAAAACTATAACATGGTCAAAGTGGTGTGTGGCGGTGATATTCTAAAACCCAAGAAGATGGGGACATTTCCTGTGTTTCCAAAGGAAATGGTGACTCATATCATTTTGCACATGGGGCCTAAGACCGAAGAATACTCTGTCACTAGTTTTATGAGGCCCCTTAAGCCTAAGTGTTCAGTATTTTGAAATATACTGTGAAGGGGTAAGAAAGAAACACCAAGGAAGATATTCATCTCCTCCACTCATCTTGAAAATTCTATTATATCTAATTCTCTTGTCTCTGCTGTATATGTTTCCATCTTGCTAATCTCATCCATTCTTTGGATCAGTTTAGATACCATAGCCTCAAGGAAACAAACCCAGGTATCTCAGGTTATGTTATGGCCTTCTGTTGCATGTGCATACAATTTGACTTTTTTTTTTAGATCACTTATCACAATTGTTATTCAAATGATTATTTATGTCATTATTTGTTTAATCTCTGCTTTTACCATTAGCTCTAGTAGATTGGTACTATTGACAAATGGAGTTTTAGGCATTTGTAGTTGTTTCACAGTAGAAAGATTTAGAGGCTGAATGAAATAAAAGGCTTTGGTTTTATATTTTTATGAAAGGAGAAAGGTATGAAAATGTAGCAATGATGTTGATTTCATAGAATGGGAAAATATGTTTATAAAGTAATGAAAAATGTGTTTAAATAAAGAGCTACAAAAACATAAAGTTTAGGTATTTACATGTTCTAGATGACTTTTTAATTTTAACTTTAGTTTTGTAAAGATAACTAGAAAGGTTAAATTCTTGAATTGTGGATTGATCCATTAGGGGTAGCTAGGTGAGTTTTGATTTTCAAGACTCTCCTTAAGCGCCATAATATAAAAAAAGATTTTCTTGTTAAAGGGAGTATATCAAGGAAAGATGGCCACTCTAACTACAGCTGTTCCAAGTCAGATTCCCTGGGAAGAAAATTCTGAGATTAACATGCAGAAAGTTTACTGGGGAGCATTCTTGGGTTAACACCTGTAGGGGAGTGAAGAATGCAGGATGGGGAAGAGGGAAAATGAAAGCTCTGATGTCAAAACCAGACCTCAGCTGACCCTACAAGGAATTCTGGATCTAAAATGACTGTGAGCCAAGGGGCTTGAGCTTTTATACCTTCTTTGACCAGTCACTGAATGCAAGTTGAAGTCCATTCCTTGTGCCACTCAGGTCCATTTGCCTTGTAGAAGTTCTAGAGATAGCTCTTTCAGGGTTTTGGTGGGCCTCTTTTCATGGGTAGAAACTTTCAAGAGGAAGGTTAGTAGAGTGAACCACAGCTCCCACTGTTGCAGCTGGACAGAGTCCAGCTCATGGTGGACCGTCCTGACAGTGTGGTTACTATTGTCCTATGGTCAGGCATTCCATTTCTACCAAGGCCCTGTAGCACACTAAGAGCTGTGTTTTTTGTTTTTTGAAGGGTGTCTAATTGTCCACTGCTAGTGGCGTGGCTTTCCTTCAGAATCCTAGGATTCTTCATTGTGATCCTCATATCGGAGTCTGTTGTAAACTCCATATAGCATCTCCTCCTGCCCCTTCACTGGATACCTGTAAAACCACAAGTTCTGCTGTGTCCTCTGGCCCAAGTGGTAAGACTCCTTGTACCATGACCTGGACCTGCTGCACACGCTTTGGCAGCTCTGGGATGCACCGAAAGCTGGCAACCTTTCATGATTCCCAGTATATGGGTCAGAACAACAGTGCAAGTGTGGAATATGCTTTTTCCAGGCCTTCAAAAATGCCTTCCAGACATTTTGCTCTCTTCTTTGTGGTGGGAGGTAGGAGATGCAATTATTTCTTCTTTATTTTGAGAGGATGTCCTGGCATTCTTCCAGACTACTGGGCCTTCAACATTTTACTGACCGTTGCAGATCTCTTAGTCTCTGTAGGGTTTATCTTTACCCACCTGAGGGTTATGTTTATTACTAAAGCTTCCAACATACTGCTGCTTCTCAATATTCCAGCCCAATTTACTTATCATTGATATGGCAGGCCAAATGTGATATTCTGCAGCATGCCCAGATGATCCAGGTCCCTTTGGATCACTTTATGATATAGGGCAAGAGAGTTAGCATAGCCCCCAGGGCAAGACTGTGAATGTTCACTGTTGTGAGAACTGCCTCTCATAGAGATGGGAAAGAATGCATAAGCCAGGTCAATGGCTGCATACCATATGCCTGAGGCTGTGCTAATCTGTTCTAGCAAAGATACATACTTGGTACAGTAACTACAATTGAGACTGCTTGGTTGAGTTTGTGGTGGTCTATTGTTAAGCCTCCAGGATCCATCTGATTTTGCAGGAACCAGACTTGCAAATTAAATAGAGAAATGGTTGGGACCACCCTCCTTCAGTCCTGTAGGTCTTTAAACATGGTACCAACTTCTGCCAGTTCTCTCAGGATGTAACATTTTTTTGGTTTACTATTTTGGCTGGCCAAGAAACCAGTTTGGGGTTGCACCAACCACCACGAAAACTTCTTTCATTTAGAGGACCTATTGATAGGTCTATGAACCCAGTAGACCTTCTGTGAGTTGAACTTTCTTTTCTTTTTTTAAATTACCTGGTCTTCAGACACCCCCACTCTAATAGGTGGTTGTGAATGATGCCTTGGGTCCTTGGTATAAATGTCAACCTGGAGCCTGGATCCAAAAATCTTCAAAATATTTGATAATACCCTGTACCTGGCTTAGGTTCAGAAATTGGGCAAGGGATTGGGACTTTTTTTTAAAAAATTTTTTATTGTTATGTTAATCACCATACATTACATCATTAATTTTTGAAGTAGTATTCCATGATTCATTGTTTGTGTATAACACCCAGTGCTCCATGCAGAGCGTGCCCTCTTTAATACCCATCACCAGGCTAACCCATCCTCCCATCCCCCTCCCTTCAAGAACCCTCAGTTTGTTTTTCAGAGTCCATCGTCTCTCACGGCTGGGATTGAGACTTTTTACATGCCATCAGCCTCCCAATCACCTGTCTCTGATTTTTTGTTTGTTTTTTTGATTGTACAGATTGAGTAGTACCTTTCTTGGTGGCTCATTTATCTTGCCCCTAGCAATATTGTGTTCTAATAATCATGTCTATTGTGAGTCTGTGGGTCATCAAACCCTCCAGGCTGCCATTCCAATCTTGCTGCTGTGTCCACCTTACTTTTGATGATTATCTTCCACCACCTGGCCTTTATTATTTTGGTGTCTTATCATCCCATCTGCTATCAAGGGGTCTGGTTTTATAATGGAATCTCTTACTGTCAGCCCTGGTCAACAAAGGGCAGCCCCTATTGAGGCACTCAACATCAAGTTGTCTATTGCTATTATTCTTAGCAATGGGGTCAATGAGTGCATCAGTCTTGGGAGTGGTGTGGGAAGGACTGTGGCATCTCCGTTGCACACCATGGCCTTCACTACAACAGCCTTTCATTTACCATGGGGTGTCCTTCTCCACCCTCCACCTCTTACAGTCTGAGTGCAAACTTGAACCAGATGATTAAAAAGTTGTTATCCTGCTGATTTCTTTCTGAAAATTATCCTGAAAGGTTAAAAATATACCAATCTAAGTTGTATCCTTATAACGTAAATACCCTAAGTGCTTAAGGACAATTGGACCTGCCAAGTGATTTTTTTTTTTAAGATTTTATTTATTTATTTGAGAGAGTGAGAACAAGCGAGAGAGAGAGCACAAGCAGGGGAGAAGGGTGAGGGATGGGGAGAAGCAGGCTTCCCCCTGAGCAGGGAGCCTGACACAGGGCTCAATCCCAGAACCCTGGGATCATGACCTGAACTAAGGGCAGATGCTTAACTGTGTTAACCAGGCACCCCACTGCCAAGTGATTTTATATGCTTGGCAAATATGAGGCACCAAAGAATTGTTTGTTGTGTAAGTAGGTGAACAAATGATTAAGTGCCTGCTGTTTACCTGTGGTCTATCACACCTTTAACCACCATGATTGATGAAGAGCTGAAATTCAATTCAGAAATCATCCAAATAGAGTTATTTGATTTTCAGCTCTTCCAACTTAGAATGGAAACATGGAAAGAGAACTGAATTTGGACTCAGTAGGCTTGGATACATGCTTTGATTATATTACTCACAAGCTGTGGGAACTGGGGCAAATGACTTCCAGGAGTTTTGGTCCCTTTATCCATATATTCAGTATAATAATAATCCTGTCTTCCTCACAGTTTTCTTATGAGAGTTAAGCTGAAATATTAGTAGCTAAAACATTGACAGCTATAAAACATTATGCAGACATGGGGTATTTATTATTATTTCTTCTTCTTCTTGTTACCACCAGTATTAGTAGTTCCTTTGCCAGTCATCAGAAGAAGCAAGAGTGTGTCAGGGAACACTAAAATAGGTAAAACTGGAAGAAGAAAATGAGCAGGGAGTTTGCACAAGTAAGGACAAACTGTGAATCATAAAATATCAGCATGCAAATGTATATTCCTGGCAAATGGTTTTGGGGCCATTTGTTACATCTTAGGCACTGTACTAGTAATAAAATAAAAGAATGACCAAATTCCTGATTAGTTGGTTAAACACATAGTTGTAATATTTATCTCTGTGTTAAATTGAAATCTTTCACAGCATTTTTTATATCTTTATTATTTGCAACTCGGTTTCTCTCAAGCATCATATGATGAGGCCTATTGTCAAAAAGGGTGTTTATCTGGTGTTGATTTTTATCAATCTCATTTAATTGTTCAGAGCTGAGTGTCCCATGCCTATGTTATGGTACATTATTTCTTTAAACCACATGATTAAGGTTATGGATTTGGGTATCACTGAATGTAAAATACCTTCATCGGGGAGGAACTGTTTTTTTTCTTTTTTAAAGATTTTATTTATTTATTTGAGAGAGAGAGAGAGAGAGAGAGAGCACATGAGAGGGGGAGGGCCAGAGGGAGAAGCAGACTCCCTGCTGAGCAGGGAGCCCGATGCGGGACTCGATCCTGGGACTCCAGGATCATGACCTGAGCCGAAGGCAGTCGCTTAACCAACTGAGCCACCCAGGCGCCCCGTGGGGAGGAACTGTTTTATATCCTCACACAAAGACCTTATGCCATGCAATAGCAAGTAACAATAAAAATCATTGTTCCAAAAATACTTTTTTGACCCTACAGCATAGATGGCCACTGAATGGTCAGTATTCCAAATGTTTTCTTATTATCTTGTGAGTGTTCAAATCCAACTCATTTAAACTGTTAGTTATGTGATGGAGCTGTAAAGAAAACCTTCTAGTGTGTGTGTGTGTGTGTGTGTATAAATCATTCATTGCCATGTGTCTGGATTACTAAAAGAGAATTTCTAGAGTCACCTTTTCTGTCCTTGCCCATGTTCCCCCGTTTTGCTCTGAGACGCAGAAATCAGGTAGGGGGACAGACCTATTCAGATCGAGTTACATGATGGCAAGCTCACATCAGCCACAGAAATACATCAGCAACATATCTATTTTCTCAATTTAAATTCCTTTAACCTAAAATGCTCACTGATGGGGCTTGAACTCACAATCCCTAGATCAAGAGATGTGTGTTATACTGACTGAGTCTGCCAGTTGCCCCCCTTTTTTCTTGCTTCTGGTAGGGGAAAATAAAATCTATACACACACACACAAAAAAATAAATAACTAAAAATAAAATGCTCACTGAAAAAGGAACGTGTTCAGTGGAATTCAGGTTCATCACCTACCATGAACACATACACCAGGAGAGACTCTCAAAAACCGGAAATAAATATTCCTAACCTCAGGACCTTAAAAACCTAGTAAATGACTGATAAATAACGGCAAAGGATGGCAGGGTGATGAGTGCCTCAGAGGGAGTTTCAACTAGCTGTTAGGTTTAAGCAGGAAGGAGATATTAATTTAAACTGTGTGTGGTGGGGTTGGGGTGATGGGGGAAAATTTCTCAGAGGAGGTAGAGTTTGGGAGAAACCCAGAGAGGCATCCTTAACCTTTTCTTGTGCTTATGGACCCATTCTCAGAATAATGTTTTGAAATCTATTAAATAAGACACAAAAGATTATAATGGAAACCAATTTTACTGAAAACACATTTGTTGAAATATCAAAAAAAATTGTGAAATCATAATAAGTACACTTCTTTCTAAAGGTATTAAATAAAAATTTCCAGTTGTAGATCTAATAACCATTGTAATTTTGAAGTAGTGATGAGCATAAGTGATAATTCAAGATATTTGCAGTGACTGTAATGTGATATGGACATATCTGACTTCTATTTGTGACAAAGCCACATGGACTTCTAGTGTTTCTGTAGTTTGTTCCCTAAATTCATAATAGAAAGAAATGCTACATTTCAGTTTGGAGTTAGTGAAATTCAAGATGTAGTTTTTCTTTAACCTAAGTCCATAAATCCTCATAATTTGATCTCTGGCCCCTTTGAGGATCCAGAGTACAAGTTAAGAAATGCTGACTTAGAAATATGAGTAAGACTGGGCGTCTGGGTGGCTCAATCAGTTAAGCATCTGACTCTTGATTTCGTCGACTCAGGTCATGATCTCTCGGTCCTGGGATCAAGCCCCAGGTGGGGACCTGAGCTCAGCTGCTTCTCTCCCTCTCCCTCTGCTCCCCACCCTGCTCATGCACTCATGTGCGCGCTCTCTCAAATAAATAAATAAATCTTAAAAAAAATATGAGTAAGATATTGACAGGGACATGGAGAAAGAGGAAAGAAGTGAGAGACAGAGGACTTTCCAGGTAGAACAACCTGAGCAAAGACCTGGGGGGCAGGGCACAGAGGGGGTCTGAAGCGTGTGTGTGGTGCGCGCCCAATGTGGGGAAGGATGAGACAATGATGGATGGACAGGAAGAGGAGAGACTGCTGGGGGCTTGGGGTACCAGTCTGAGGTTGTATCAATGCAGAGCCATCAGTGATGTTTTAAGCAGAGAACTGATGAGAGTCTATGTTTTAGGGAAGTAATTTGCAGCATAATGGGAGTTGGGTTAAAAACACTGCGAACAGGAAAACTTCTAGTAGTTTATCGCATTGGTTAGGAGAAATATATTGAGAGCTTGAAGTAATTCAGTAGAAGTGGCAAAGAGAAGACCCAAGCGAGAGAGAGAGAGAGAGAGAGAGAGAGGGAGAGAGAGAGGGAGAGAGAGAGAGAGAGAGAGAGGATGGGCGGATTGAAAGGACTTGGCGACTGAATGAAGAGGGTAGATAACCGAGTGGAGAGAAAAGCTGACTCTCAGTGCTTACTTTGTCATACAGGGGAAATGAACCCAAGTAGAGGGCACAGCAAGATGGGTCAATTTGTGGCAAAGGAACAAAAAGTTCTTTTTGGGTATACTGAAACTCGAGGTATTCATGGGCTACTTATGTGGAAATAAATGTTCAGCTGGCTGTTGGAGATGTGAGTCTAGAACTTGGAGAAAAGTTCAGGGCTGGAGATGTAGATGTGGTAATCATCAGAAAAACAGCTGAAATCAGAGGATGGAAAGAAATTGCCAAAGGAGACTAAGGGTGCTGAAGACCGACTCTCGTGTGACTTCTCAAGCTGTGCAGAGCAAGTTCCAAGAAGAACTGCTTAGCAGTTTTGCATATTTAGTTCTTGCTTCTTCAATTCCATAATGTGAAAAATGTACCTGTTAGGTCTCAGATATTCTACTTCCTCCAAGATCAATAAGTCATTGGCCTGCTTTCAGGGAATTAATATTTCCGGTAGAGAAGTTGACATATGGACAAACAAATACGACTTAGGAGAAGAAGTGCAATAACCACACTATGTACATAATACAGGGATGACAGAGAGATGAGTGATTAACTACCACTGGGGTGAAGGATAAGGACAGCTCCTTAAAGAAGGTGACGTCTGATCTGGGTTTTGAGGGATGAATAGTAGTTTGCCAGGTGGGAAAGGCATTTTAAGTAGTGGGAATGGAATGTGCAGGAGCTTGACGTGCTCAAGGAACTGCCTTCCTCCCACTGTTTCTTGTGATCAATCTTCTCCTGTGTCCTACAACAAGACTTGAATATTTACAAGATTTGAAGTCTCTGTGACTAGCCACTCTCTTTCTTTTAAACTTTAAGAAGAACCCTCAAATTCAGTCTTGAAACTTTGCTTTATGCTTAATCGAAGTCTTTCAGTTGAAATTTAGCTCCACTTTGGTTTTTTTTTTCTTTTAAATATGGAAATAAGTCAGCAATCCTCCTTTGTTTAAAAAAAAAAAATGGTCTGTAAAGTATCCAGTGAGGGCAAAATTAAAAATAAGGCCATGTTTCATGGGACATAATTTTATCCAAAGTTTTCTGTGCCCCAGCTTTTTTTTTTTTTTTTTTTTTTCCTTTCATAGAAATTAAGGCCATGTCAGAACCGATGTGTTTAACTGAAGCACGTCAGCACTGCTCATATGTCCCAGCTGGGTAAGCTGAGTTTCAAGGTAGAGCCACCGAGTGGTATTTGTTTCATAGATGTTTAATTTTAAAATATGAGAAATCCCATCAAAAATCATAAAACATTGTATTATTTTTACTACTTTATATCTTTATACTATTATATCAAGACAAAGTTTTTTCCTTCAACTCTTTCTTGGGCTCCATACCTTCTGGAGCCCTGGCACATATCTACTGATGATGACAAAAGATATTCTTTGGAAAAATAAACAAATCAGAAAGACTCTATATGCATAACAAGGGAGTTCTGCTTTAATGTGCAATCAAATACAAGAGAGATTTGTCTTTTACATATTTAATTCTGAGCTTGGACGAGGAATGATTATTTTCCTTCATCTTCTCAATTATCCTGGAACTGCAAGAGCCATACCCAGCTCTGGTAGAGAGAATACTGGATGGAACCACACTTGACTGAAAACCCACGTCCAAGGTTAAGAGGAAAAAGCCAGGACACTGTACTGAAGGGTCAGGCATAAATGGAAGGTGAAGACAGAGGGACACCAGTGAGGAGGGACTCAATTATAGACTGAGAGGAGGAAAATGAGTTTTGCAACAAAACTTCTAGACTTCATGTACATACCTGTCTATCTTAAAAGATATATAAATTGTACATATTACCATATGTCAGGCATTTACTTGTTTAGGAGAGACCAGTTCACACAAATGCCAATACTTAGAAGGTATACAGGAGTGGAGTAAATAGCTAATATTTAAGAACAAGGGTTCCCTTGCTTTTGTACTGTCTCACACATATTACAGGGCTTGGGCAGGATGAAATAGACTTCTCCTGGGGACTCTCTTTCCAGAGATGCAGGGATGACTTAGAAACGGATCTTACTGAGTCCCCTTGTCTGAAATGCTAAACGAGTGGTTCCCACTTTACTAGATCCAGCCAAAGTCTGGTCGAGCTTATAACTGTCTCGAGTCTTGAATTGATTGATTAAATAATCAAACATTTAGTGGAATTATGCAACATTCTCCATGTCCCATGTCCAGTATAGGGGATGGGGGAACAAGGGTGGGAATAAACAGAACTTTCCTTGAGGAGTTGAGGGGTATTCAACATGTAAGTGATATCCACGACCCTTCTACCCACTGCAAACATGAAAAAAAAAAAAGTCATAAAGTCCTTAGGAGGTAACGTTTTGCAGTGACTGGCTTTTTACTAGTGGGATATGTACTAAAAAGCCTCAGACAAGTTTAAAAATCCCAGTATGAATCTTCCTAAGGCCTAGAGTTGGCTCATATCTGCTCTCTGGTCCCTAAGTTCTATTAAACAGCCTTTTCTTTGCCTATTGGATTTCCTCCGGCTATTAGGAATCTGATCTTTCTGGGAGACAGTGACAGCTACAAATTTAGTTTGAATCATTTATTTCCCCCTCTCTACACCAATACCACTGGAAGGAACTGTATTCATCCCCCACTTGTTGGCAGGGATAGCAGTGAACATACGCAGTTTTTTGACCTTCATTTCCAGGCCCAGGATGGGGCTTCCTACATCCAGTTAGTCCTTGCTCTAATCTGCCTTACCCACTGCCAAGGTTTTCTTTAAAGTTAGATCCAATTAGGCAATTCACAGGTTCTCCTATGGGGAATGATCTAAAGTCCTTAGCATGGCCTCTGTGCTTTCTACAGTCTATCTTTCCAGCCTCATCTCCTTGTCCAGTGGCCACTCTGGGATCCTTGTGGTTTTCTGAGTGCTTTTATGATCTTTATGTTTGGTCTTTCTGTCTCCTCCCCTCCACCCCCCCCCAACTGGAACAGGCTTCCCCTCTTAGGCTATTAAATATATCAGGATGTTAAAATCCGACTCATCTTTTAGGACTGGATTTAAATATCACAAATATTTGGGAAGAGCTTTCATTATTTCTTTTCTTGGTATGAATAGGTGTTTTCTCTGGGCTTTCATAGCATTTTATTTATATCTTCCGTAACATTCAGGTTGTACGCATTAAACCAAGTACTATAAAGCACAGTGTTTGCCACAATGAAAGTATTCAATAAATATTAGCAATTAGTTTTACTTATCACATAATGTCTAAGAGAAACATTTCTATATATGTGTAAGTAGTATATACGTCCTCCACTTGTCCATAAGCTCTTTAAGAATAAAAAAAGACAGTAACTTACTCATTTTAGTGCTAAGAATCTTAGATCTGTGCCTTGTTACCTAGGAGAAATGCAAAAGTATTTGTTGAATGCTGACTGAATGAATATTGCCAGAATCTAGAAGAAAAGTATAGAGTGGAATAGCTTTTGACCCTGCTATGTGTCAAGGCATTCTGTTGGGCTTTATATACTTTACCTTATTCAATGCTTAAAACCACCCCGTGAAACATACTGATCTCTCTTTACACAGGAAGAAATTGAGACTCAGGGGATTTAAATAATATACCCTAAGTCAACAGCCAGCAAGAAGAGAAGCTAGAATTTGAGGCCATTGTATTTCTGACTCCAGCTCCCAGATTCTTGCTCCCATGTTACTCTGGCACTCAGTGATATCACATTGTCCCTAAGGGGGCTAATCCGTGGATGCCGAAATCGCTTTTAGCAAAGATTACTAATCCAGTGCTTAGAAAGATTAAAGGCAATTAAAAAAGAAATTCATCATCCCAACCCAAAGTTAAGTTTCTAGATTTTTTTTCAGAGATGTCTCCACTCCCTTCGAAACATGTCTTTGGAATGGACCATAAAATAGTATTTAAATTGTAAATTCCCATGGGAACAAATCGACCATTTATTTATTTATTTTTTAAAGATTTTATTTATTTGAGAGAGAGAGAGAGAGCACATGAGAGGGGGTAGGGTCAGAGGGCGAAGGAGACTCCCTGCCGAGCAGGGAGCCCGATGTGGGACTCAATCCAGGGACTTCAGGATCATGACCTGAGCCGAAGGCAGTCACTTAACCAGCTGAGCCACCCAGGCGCCCAAATCGACCATTTAGATAGTAACATGAATGAGTGTGTTGTCAGAGGACTCTAGATGTGTATAAATCCTTTAATTACCATTTCCAATGCTAATGTATATACTTTAATTAGAGGTATGTAGTAGGCTTCTTTGTTAAAACAAAACAAAACAAAACCCCCCCCCCAAAACTAGAATCATATGGATGTTGCCTCATTTTCTTTTTTTTTTTTTTTTTTAAGATTTTATTTACTTATTTGACAGACACAGAGACAGCGAGAGCAGGAACACAAGCAGGGGGAGTGGGAGAGGGAGAAACAGGCTTCCCACTGAGCAGGGAGCCCGATGTGGGACTCAATCCCAGGACTCTGGGATCATGACCTGAGCCGAAGGCAGCCACTTAATGACTGAGCCACCCAGGCGCCCCATGTTGCCTCATTTTCATCTGAGCCCTTCCAGGGACTATAAACCTTAAAATGATGGTGGAGCCCAGCACTTTTCCATCTGCCCAGAAAGGTGAGAACAATAAGTCTTTATGCAAAAGCTGAATATACATAAGAGAAGTGTAACCCTAAATTGCTCTTTGCTTCCACATGCCTTTGCCCCACTTTGCTTTGACTAATTACATAATCTGCAAAGTAGGAAAGCAAGTGATTATTACCTATCTTAGGGATGACATGGTTTGTAGTAGGGATGCTTTGTTAGGAAGCAGCTTCCAATTTGCCTTGAATGTGGAACTAAAAGCAATGGGAGCCTCCTGAGAGAGAACTGTTGAGAAGCCCAGGGGGAAAGGGAGAGTGGAAAGGATTCAATTATGGTGATGGATTAGGCTCTGGGTTTGAATTTTGGTCTGCCATTTAACAGCTCTGTAGTTGGCCGGCAGCAAGGTTTGAGCCTCTCCAAAGCTTGGTTTTCTCATCTCTAAAGTGGGAATAATAACGCCTTCTTTGCCAGGTGGATGTGAGATTTAGAGATAATGTGTGTCAAGTGCCCGGTACCTAGGAGGCATGTGAGAAATATCTGACACCGTTATGATGGATTTTATTTTGTATGGAAAGAGCTTGTCTTCCAGCAGGGTGAGAGGTCCAGAAAAGAATCAGAATGCAGGACAAATCTGATTCATGCGGATGATAAGTCTCTTGGTGCCTTTTTCTTGTTTCTTTGCCCTCCTCATGGCCCTCTGCAGGTTACATTAATGTTCCAAACTCACCCTTATCCGTTCCTCTCTTTTGTCTTTTCCTTCTCATTCTTTTAGACAAAAGAAACTGGCAGAGCTAGTCAGACCAAGTAGTTACAGGCGGGCTTTGTTTGGGCTTTGTTTGGAAGTCAAAAATTGCTTCTCTTTCTTTTGCCCTGCCCGACTTTCCTCCTTTGGTCTTTTGCTCTGTGCATGTCAGTAATAAAATGTATTGTGAGACAGATCAGCAAATGCATCACCTTGACACTTCGGTGGGTGAAGCATAGATTTGAATAATGGACTTAGCTGAAATGTCTTTCTGGGGGTGTCTCGTTCTGTTTTTCACAAAACAATTGCTGTATCAGAGAACAACTGGTAGACACCTCCCCCAAATTGAGTATAATTCTCATAGATGTGGACTAAGGAAGCTATTTTCCCGAGGGATTCATTAGATTTTGATTAGCCTCCAATACATTTGTTCTGAACAACATGGAGGATTTCCCCCAGGCCAGGCTGGGGTTGCCGGCTGTGACAGAGATGGACATTTAATTTGTTTGTGATTGGCTTGTCAGGGCTGGACATTCGTCATTTGAGATTTCTTCTTTACTCCTTTCCCCCAAATCTGCTCCTAACAAGGGAAATCTTAAAACCAAGGCAGATTAAAAATTGATCATATGGAGGGTGTTCTGGGTTGTTTTCAATTTTATTTTACTTAGTGAAAATCATAATTTTGGGGCCAGTGATTAAAATCCCTGACTATGCTACAGGCAAAGCTCACATTGCTCACAAAACACCCCAGCAATCTCATCCCATTTTTTAGGGAAGATTTAATAGCAGGCCTGTTCAGTGAGGCACATACAAGTTCATTACCTTTATAAAACACTCTACAGGAATTTTACTGGTGTCCAAGGCAGTGCAGCTAGTGGTTTCCGGCTACACATTTCTACAAAAGAACAAAAGACAACCTGTGATTCATCAGTCTTACACAATTCACAGCACTCACCATAGCACATACCATCCCCAATGTCTATCACCCAGCCACCCCATCCCTCCCACCCCCACCACTCCAGCAACCCTCAGTTTGTTTCCTGAGATTAAGAATTCCTCATATCAGTGAGATCATATGATACATGTCTTTCTCTGATTGACTTATTTCGCTTAGCATAATACCCTCTAGTTCCATCCACGTCATTGTAAATGGCAAGATTTCGTTAAAAAAAAAAAAAAATTAAAAAAGACAACCTGTCCTTGGTTAGCCTGGCTTTTTGGTTCTTTTTTGCTTCCTTGATGATTTCCTAAATTCAATTATAGGTAGACGCTGATTCTTGTAATCATTTGTATTAGTTAGCAACCTGCTCCTACTGTGGTAGTCCACTGTCCTCGTGGTGAGAGTTGTTTTAAGAATGTTATTATCTAAACTGGAATCTAATCCCATATGCTTGGTTCATGCAACATTTCAGCTGAGATACAGACATAGGTTCTGACTTTCATGTTGTTGTACAGAAGGTCAACTGAGGTTGGTGTTACTCAAACTTAATTTCTCAAAGACAGACTGGCAGGAGCAAAGCTGGATGTTTGTCTTAATGTTCTCTCTGGCCTTCAGCTTGAGTCTTTGGTAATCGCGTGTCAGATATTTATTTGATGAAGTATTGCAGTTTTGATATCCATATCCTTTTTATTTTATTTTTAAAGAATATTATTATTATTGTTATTTAGCAAACTCTATGCCTAATGTGGGGCTTAAACTCACGACCCCAAGATCAAGAGTCGCATGTGCTACTGATTGGGCCAGCCAGGTGCCCTTCAATATCCATAGTCTTAACCTCCAATCTCCATTGTCCAAAACCTGTGATTCAGTTTGGAGCCCTTTTTGTGGACGTGGCTTGATGGAGGTTCACCTAATGTACTCTGGGCCTGGAAACTTGAAATGGTCACTCTCTCCCCCTCCCTGCTGTCCCAGCATCTGTGGCCCTTGGTTCTGAGCTCTGTGTGGAAATGTTCTGAGTTGTAATACTTCTCTTAATTTCAGCTTTCATATTACGTTGGTCCAGTTAGGACAGAGGTACTATATTAAATAAATAAAGTTTTAATCTTGCTTGTTTGGAGAAGTTGGCTCTGTGTGGCTATCCATATAGAACATCAATGGCCAATATTTGGCTCCATCACCAACCACGTGAGTGCTCGCAGGGCCTGTGGATTTGTATTACATACTCAAAGGTCTGAAGAAGCCAATTTGGTTCCAGACTCAGTCTTCAAGAGAAGGGTTTGGCCAAGTTAACAGAATGTGTGATACATTGTAAGCACACATCACAAAGAACATCCACTGACACACTGAAATGAATGCACAAGGATGTTATGGTGAGCCCATGTGTGTTTTTGCTTCATAAGCAGTTGCCGTCATGGTGTAGTGGAAGGAACATTTTGCCTACAGAAGGAAGTTTCTAGGCATGGCTTTTCCACTAACGAGGTGTGACCTTGCGTAAGTCATTTAATCTTTCTTAAACGTTGGTAAGATGTCTGTCAAGGAGCAAGTCTCACTCGATTTCAAAGGTTCCTTCTAGCTCTAAAAATTCCTATGATTCTCGTAAAGGGATGTTTTATTTGATTGTAACATTTCATTTGGCACCTAATTCTGTACAGATGTCTTCACTCAGAGTATTTTGGTTCTTGTAGATTGAATCCATGGGATTTATCATTCTATTAATGTACCTTGTAGTAAAGTGCATGCTTGTGTATCTACCTGCTCTCACATTTATAATATATATTACATCTTTTTAATGGACATCAGGAGAAATGCCAGTGGGTCTAAATGAAATATTACTATTGTTGCATTCATTCTTACCAACTCTGTCAGGCTAGATGAATTAAATAAGGAACAGTGTATGCTACTAAAACCACATTTACCATATACTCAAGTGTCTGCATACAGCATAAATACAGATATTGAATATACTTAGGGTTTCTTTACCAAGAACCAGAAAAGTTCCTACCTTGAAAATAAATTGAAAATCAAATGGATGACTTGATTGTTAAACATGAGGCTGAGCTATTGTTATAGCACCCATTGTCTGGGGCAGACAGCACAGCTGGAGACTTCTCAGTTCCTTTTGTCCTCTACCTGGCGATTGAGCAGGTGAGAGGGGGCGAGGTAGATGTGAGAGGTACAGGTTATAAGATTATGAATAGTGGTAAGAAGGGTGAACTGAGGATCAAGAAGCCTGGGGGGACTCCTGAGGATAGAAAAACCAGGGATCTTTGATCTCCAGCTCTGTATATCCTTCAGAACATTTGATTTTTTTCCCCTTCTCTCTTTGTCCACCCCCCCCCAACCCCCCAGTCAGTTGTCCAGACAACTTCTCATCTTATTTCTTCTCTATAAAAACAGTATAGTCGTTTTTGGAAATCTCACTTTAGCATGCATGCTTCCAGATTTGAATAGAAAATTCACACCAGGGAGAATTCACCAGGGAGAATTCTACCTTGACATCTTTCCACAGGAAGAAGATGAAAGGGCTCAGGAGCCAAGGGCCAGAGAGGAGAGCACAGCGTGGATCTCCAATTTGGGCGAGTGACACTTAAAGTTTGCAGTAGCAGCTCTTGTCCTAGATTGCCACTTGAAAAATGATGTAGTGATGTCAGAATGTTCTGTTTTGCTTTGCTTTTTAACTTTTTAAAAAAGTTGCAAAATAATTTATAGAGAATAAAGTATACAGCTCTTAAGCGTGCAGCTCTGTGATTGCACACACACACACACACACACTCCTTGTAATGATTATTAGATAAAGATTTAGAATATCATCAGCACCCAGAGGCTACCATGTGACTCTTCCCAGCATATAAATTCACTGAGGTGTATTTCTCAATCTCTTGCAAACACCGTTCAAAGGAGGCTTATATTTGCTTGACAGATATTGCTAAGAAAAATATACCCCCATAGCTTCCTTTTAAGAATCAAAATTCAAGCCCTAGGAAACTTATTTGGCTAGCATTGTAAGTGTGGGTATTAGCTGCTCCCTATTTCCGGATAGTTCCAAGGGCAACTATTGGCATGATCTACAGGTATCTTTTTACTGAGGGTCATTGCAAGCCACAGTAGGATTCCAGCAGGCTCATTTACAATCATACTCATCTTCAGTAGTGATCTCTGTGGCTTCCTGTGTAATGAGGTGATTTATCATGGTATGTCAGCCATAGAGAGTTCAGTATAAATGAATTTGGTCTCTTAAAAAAAAGGTATTTATATCTAAACACTTCTACAATAATCTGACATTGTCCTTTAAAGGTATGCACATATTATGTGATTTGCATATGAAGAAACCAGGCATTACTCTTACTTGAGTGACTGTCAGCTTCAGCAGCTGCACCTGGTAGTCCCCAGGTCTGTCATTGTTTCCATGATAGAGCTCATTTTTCAAGGGTTAATAACATAGACCTTAACATTCACTTTGGGTTGAAACTTGGCAACCACTATGAGTGTACAGCCTAAGGAGCTGATTTTAAACAAAAATGGCTTAAATTGATTTACCCTTTTCAAATTAGAGTATGTCACAATAATGGTACTTTGCATCAGTTCTAATGGTTTACATTTATTTAATGTTAAAATTTGTGAGCTATTATTCCCAGGTAGTGATTTAGGGGATGCCAGCCATAGGACAAGTTAAGTAGAGATTGGTTTCCATTTCCATTGAGAACTCCAAAAGAACTTTGCAAATTTTGACTATTTTTCTTTTGTAATATCATTGCTGTTTTAAAAGAAGAAATGTTATTGCCCTTACCTTTAATAGAGGAGAGCAGTTGTGGGAGTAAGTGCAATTTGAAAAGATAGGTGGAAATAAAATGTTGGAAATCACATTTAGTGGTATAGCACCCTGATCTCATAATGGATTCCTCTCAGCTCAGCACCTCTGAGTGGTGTTTGAACTGGGCTAAGCTGGGGTGTGTGTAGTCGCTCATGGTGTTTAGTTTTTCAGTTTAAAAAACTTCACATAGATACAAAAAAAAGAAAGGAATATTTGTATTCCCACAGTCATACAAATTTTTGCTACTCTGTTCAAATGTGCATGTCTTTTTACACACATTTGTTAAAAGTATGAACTCTTCCATCCTCCTTACTGAGCCAACAGAAGTTAAAACTCCACATTCATTTCTCTCTTTTTAAAATTACTTAGATGTCAGCATACTTGTATATTTAATGTATAGTCACATTCTAAAGAAAAATGCTGCTGGGCTATTTCTATACTGAAGCCATCTTTTCAATGAGAGAAGTGGACTAATGAGGAGATTGTACTGTCCATTTTGAACTTTGATCAGTTTTTGACTGAGCGTGATACAGGCAGAAATTTGGAGATGAGGGTCTCACATATATTAGACAGTGAGACTGAGTTATCAGGTGTCAAAAGAAGCAACTTCATTCTTATATTGTACAAAGGCATGGCTAGGGAATAAGAAAAGCTTTAAAGTGGTTAGTATTACAGAGTGGTCTGTAATAAATTAAAGACACGAGGCTGGAGGAATATAGTCTAGATATAGCAAAGTTCAGAGGGAATGGCATTTGCCATGGAGCCAGGCATTTTTGGCTTCGAATTGTTTGACCATTTGCTCGGTCATTTGTGCAACCTCGAGCATGCTAACCATCCCTGCTGATACTCAACAAAGTTTTAACAGTGGCTGTCTTCCAGCATTTTGGTGAGAATTAAAAATAATGTATGTAAAGTATTTGTCACATAGTAGTTGCTCAACAAATGGTGTTCTTATGATGGTATAATTGTAAGGATTTAAAAAATGAACTTACAAGTCATGGAGAGCTTCTGCCAGTCATATCACCTTATTCTGCAAGGTCCCAGGGTACACATATCTACAACCTTCTTGGTGGCAACTGCTTCAGAAATCGTCCTAATTTCTCTACGTGACTCTCACACCCAGGAAAAGACACTTTACACCTATAAAATGGTCAAGGGGGACAATGCTGCCCAAAGAAGTATCTAGGGTATCTAGACAGATGACACTTAGCCAAGCAATCTGATCTTTTCTATGAGAAGTTTAAATTCTAGAACTAGGTAATAAGGCAAGAAAGTGGTAAAAGCAGAAAGACATACAGAAGAGAAGGCAATAAGCACTTACGGGCTAGAAAGAAGAGAAGAGAGCAACCACAATATGGTGAGAGTAAGTAAGTTGCTGCAAAAGCAGTAAAACAAAAAGCTGGGTCACTGTAATGGAGGAATACTTGAGCCATGAGCCATAGACAAATCTTCTGGAGGAGAAACTCTATGAGCAGCAGTAGAGTGTTCCTATGAATAATCCTCCTAGAGTTGCTATTGTACTTAAAATGATATTTCCGTTCTCCCACAAGCCTGGTTCTATGTTGCCTTTATAGGACTTCCTGTCAGTTATGTTACACCAAAACCCCTTTAACTGAGGTAATTTGAGTGTATCACCCATAAAGCCCAATAAATACATTGTTTGATCTATAGATCAAAGTCCACTTAGAGAAAGGACCCTAGGTATTTTCCCTAGAGTCCAAGTAAAGTCATGGTTGTGTGAAGCAGTGTGGTATTTGGAGAAATTGTGAAAGATTTAGTGTTCCTAGACGATAAAATGTGAGTCAGGGAGAGGGGAGAGATGAAGCTGGGGAGGTCAGCAGGGGCAAGCTCTTTAAGGCAAAGTAAGAAATGTGAAGGAGCCTGCAAAATATCTTATAGCTGAGGGAGCCATTAAGGGATTTCTGAGAAGGGAAATGATATGATTAGATTTATTTATTTTTTTTTAGGCAGGAAAAAAAGGTTGTTTTGTGGAAGATCATTTGAAGGTGACAAGGCTAACTAAAGGGAGACAGATGGAGAAACTACTAAGTAGACTAGCTTCTGATTACCCGGGCTTTAAATAAGGAAGCAGCAGTGGGAATGGGGAGGAGGATATGGTATTCAATAAAGTTTTCATTAAGTCAGAAATACTTGGTTAATGTAGAGAATGAAGTGGGGAATCAAGGATGACTCCTAAGTTTCTAGTTTGGGCACCTCAGGGGATTGTGGTGATATCAGTGTAGAAAGAGAATACAGGAGGAAGAGATGGATTTGGGAGAAGATGGTACCCGCCATTTTGGACGTGCTGTTTACGATGTCTACATGACATCTCGGTGGAGTTGTTTAGGAGGCAGTTATATGTATAATATGAAATTCAGGGGAGAAATCAGTGCTGGGGACAGAGAACACATCCCTTTTATGTGGTAGTTGGAATCACAAAGGTGGAAGAGATTAAGGAAGGGTAGAGGAGGAATAGCATTCAGGAGGGGATGCAACACCATTGAAAGGGTAGGCAGAGGAGGGATAGTCATGTCAAAAGGAGAGAAGAAATAGTCAGAGTGGAATAAAGAAAGTCAGGAGATGATGGTAGAATTGCTGTTAAGAGAGGGTAGAGCTCACTAAAGAGGCAGTAATTATCAACATAATTCAGTGTTTGGGTGAACACAGAAAGGTGACTCCTGAAACAAGGGCAGTTCTGGTAGGAAGGAGGGGTTGGAAGACACTGCAATGGAGCTCTCACTGGAAATGAATGGATACTGCTGTTTTGACAAGTTTAGCTGGAGATATGGTGGGGAGAAGAGAGAGGCTGGGGCCGTAGCTAAGGGAGATCCGGGGACAAGGGAGAAATGGGATCGAAGTAGATGTTTTTTGTTTTTTTTTTGTTTCAAATAATGGGAGCAACTTGAAGATGTTTATAGGCAAAAGAGGAGACAGTAGGGAGAGAGGAGCTTAACTTGAGATATAAGTGAGGGAGAGTTCAACTGATTAAATGAGGTCCCAGAGGAGGGAGATGAGTCTTAAAGGCAGACTCAAAGGCAGACTCATCTCATTCTCTGAGACTGAAGAAAAGTGGTGGCTGCAGTGGGGTGGAGAGCTGGAGGGTGAGATCATGCCTGTGGATTCCATTTTCCCAGTGAGGAGGGAGGCAGTGTCCACTGCTGTGAGTGAGAGGTGCAGGGCTGAGCCTCTAAGGAGCCTGGAGAAGGTCTGGAATTAGCAGTTACTTTCAGGAGTAGGAGAAGGAGCTGATGATAAGATGATAAAATGCTTATCAGAGCCTGAAGGCAGAGAAATTCAGAGACCATGAATGTATAGTGATACCCTTCTGTAAGGTTACAGGAGGTTTTTCAGGCAGTGCTCAGCTGCTTATAATTAAGGTTATATCTTAAAACCACATTTAGGTTTTTCATGCGTGTTCATTCGAGTATGCATGGTCCTCTTTGGGTTTATTCTGAATGCACTGAAATGAGAATCGGCAGGGCTTCACACTGAGCTGGTGGCGTTTGAGCTGGACACTGTGGAGTGATTCTTAACCCTATCTCATATTTTGCTTGGTTTTCCAGTTAATGCCATATTCTCTTGGAATGAGAGCACATGTCTTTGTTTTTTTACGTAAAGCACATTTAAATTTGGGGGGGGGATATGTAAAAGAACTATCACTTCTTGGGCACCACGGGTTACCCAAGACCCGAAATCATGGCTGCGGCTGTTTCTGCTTGCTTCCAGACAGAAAATGTATTCAAGCATTAGCTCAGGCACACATGCCCCAAACACGTGGATTTACAGTGTTTAACACTGTGGCCCAACTGGTCGCGGGCTGCGTCATCCTCATTATCTGTGTTAACTCCTAAGGACAGAGAAGTAGTTTTGTATAAAATAAAGGCTTATCTGAAGCTTTGCTCCCAGCTCCAACTGAATGCCAAATTTCTTTGAGTATGAAAATGCTAGCAGAAATCTTTTCTTGTAAAGATGTATCGCTTTTATTCTCTTTTTGCTCCTCCGACTTCTGGCTGGACATGTGAAAAACCGTCAAAACAGCCGAAGCCGAGCTGCGTCGGAGGCAGTAATGGCTCTTTTAACAGCAGGGAAGAGAAAGATCTCAAAAGTGAAGCCTATTGTCAGGAGACTTGCGCCCGCCCTGGCTGACTTCCAAGTGAGACTTAGTTTGGATTAGACTTGGGTTGGGTAACATTTAATTTCTAAAGTGGAGATTTAAGTCGAATTGGTAACATCTCCAAGTTTAACCACCCACAGGTGATGATGGCACTTAAAAAAAAATTACATAAAAATGCCCAGTTCTGGGTAATAATTATAATAACACAACATGCATTCATCTCAAGTTTCCTGTCTCTGAGCCTTGGCCTTCAAACGCTATGCAAATTTTGCAGGTGTGGCTATTTGGAAATAGAGTTCTTTTTTGGTGTGATTGTGTAGTGAAGTAATTACATACATAACTCTTGGATATTCAGTTAGTTTGATTTGAAAACATTTATCAAATAATTTGCCTCCAGATTTCAATTAGCAGAAGACTTATCTACATTAGCCTTGTACATGGAGTGGCCAAACTGTATTGATCATCAGACTGTAAGGGATTCTCTACGGCACAGAGGCCAAACCAAAACAGATAAGTGGCTCGTCATACACACATTTATGAGCCAATGGAATGACAGTCCTCATTTGAAAGCAAACAGTATAAATTTGGCCCATACCACAGTGGGTGTGAAAATTGCAAGGTAAAATAAAACAGATGAGACCATTTAAGTTTGAAATGGAAGAACAGATCACTGGCAACAGCTATTTACTTTCACAGCCACTAAAATAGGGTGTTTTGTTGTGAAAACTATCAATACAGAGTGATGGATACCCTGCTTAAAGTGCCAATATGATGCCATTCTGAACTGCAAAACGATTTCATTACAAGTGTATGGGGAACCTTTAAACATGACATTACGATGAGACTATAATGCAAGATAACAATGGAAAAAACAATTTCAGAGGAAGTGTAAGGAGACTATAACCATGCAGTTAGAAGGCCACTGGAATGTGAGATTATAATAGCTCAACATTAAAATGGTGAGAAGGATATGGTCAATTGCTTTTTTTTTAAAACTGGGAATAACCTAGACAACATTTATACTCAGGAATAGTACAGTCATGGGATGTATTTTAGGGAGGAGGAATACTCGGCGCCAGTACAACCAGTTCTCATCCCCATTCAAAAGTGTATCCCCCTCTTTTTTCCCTCACCTGAGGTTAAGCTGGAGACAGTTTTTGTCTGACCCTATCATTCTCCTTCAACCATTCCACTCTGAGGCTCTGTTGCAAGTTCATAAACATTTTCTTTCTTACTCATGTGTAGTCCCGTGACTTGGCTGCATTAGCCACCCGGGTATGATTTGTGTTTGACTAGGATCGTTTTTTACTGTCTACCTTCCCTCTCTGGCCTCTGGTCATCACTCGACCTCAGCTGAAATCTCACCACTGGAAACGCAATTCCCTTGGGTCTAAAAGGAATTTTCATTATCAAGAGTGTCTAATGAATGAAAGTTGAAAAAACACAGAGGAATTTATAAAATTAAAGTACCTATTTGAAGGTACTTACCTTTGACATTACCTTCAAACAGGTACTTAAATTTTATAAACTATAAAATTTGTAAAAAATTGTAAACATGAACAATCTAAGAAGCATAGACTTTGTCATCAGCTAGACCTGAGTTCATATCGCAGCTCTTACATTGAGTTGTGTGTGGACCTGAAGACTTTCTAAGCCTAGATTTCCTCATTTGTAAAATGGAGCTAACAATGGCATTTAATTCCTAGAGTAATTATGGAATGAAATAGATATTGTATATGAAACATCTTGCATAGTACCTGGCCTATATGAGGGATTTTTTTAAAAAAAGATTTTATCTATTTATTTTAGAGAGAGAGAGTGTGTGTGTGTGTGTGAGTGCGTGCAAGCAAACAGGGGAGGTAGAGGGGCAGAAAGAGAGGGAGAGAGAGAGAATTTCAAGCAGACTCTGCTGAGTACAGAGCCTGACACAGGGCTCAATCTCACAACCCTGAGATCATGACCTGAGCCGAAATCAGGAGTCCAACACTTAACCAACTGAGCCACCCAGGCACCCCAATATGAGGGATTCTGTGAATATTCTCTCCACACAGATATAGAGCAGGATAAAAGAACGGGTTGAAATCCTGAAGAGTGAAGCCAAGAAGAGAGAATGGGGCTTAGTGACAGTGTGAGGGAGAGGATTCCTCCCTAATTTCATTTACAATTGATCTTTGAGCCCCTCTAGTTCAGTTCTAATGGGACAGTCTCTTAGTCTTGATTATCTAAGGCATGTTTGTGTTTTCATATCTTTCCCTGCTGTACTGGAAAATTCTGTCCTTGAGCGATGACTGTGGCCACTAAACGAGCTGTCTGTCACTGGGACTCTTTCCTCTAAGCTTCTACCTTGCCTGGCACTACCTTAAATAAAGTTACCTCATCTTGGATCACAACCTGGGGCTGCCATTTCTTAGCTGCTGAAGTTATACGAAAGTATGTAAACAAGAATTTTGTTATGCCCTTGAACCAGTTTTAAATCTGTTCATCAATATCCCACCTAAAGGACCAATTCACTAATAAGATCAAACATGATTTGGTGAACATAGAATAAAACCTTTTCTCCTCAGAGTTTTCTTCTGTTAAGAATCCTGATTTTTAACTGTGGTATTATTTTTGTCTAAAACCCTCATAATGTTAACAAAACATTCTCATGAAGGAGTTACCTGGCTCTAAAAATATGTCCTTGGATTACTCAGGTTTAATGGCTTCATTTAGTGTACCATTGGCTTATTTCCTTAAAAGTCCTTCTATAGGGATGAGTCATCAAAGGAACAACTCACTAATCTTGAACTCCTTGAGAACAGGGCTCATGATGAACATACAGTTATGGTCCTAGGCCCTACTAGTGCCAGACATTGAAGGTGATTAATAAATGATTCTTGGAGTAAATTTTATGTAGACTGTAAACCAAACAAAATTATTCAGAGCAATATAATCTGGGGTGATCTGGAAATCAGTACAACTGCTTTGTACTCTGCCCATACTGAGCACCAACTATGTGAAGGACATGAAGGTAAGCATTAAGGACATAACATGGAAGTGGGGAAGAAACATATTTCTTATTTGTCTAAGGTATGCGAGACCTTCACATGCCTTATTACTTAGTTCATTTCATTTTTAACACAGCCCTTAGATGTAAGCATTGCCATCCATATTTTATGAAGAACACAGGCTAGGAGAGGCTGAGAAACTTGTCTGAAGTGCTGGGATTTGAACATAACTGTTCCACTACAAATTCTTTGCTATTTCTGCTCTGTCCCATTGCTGCTCCTGTGTGAATTTAATTACAATCCAACAGAGGAGAAGAGACAAGAACATAAATGACAAATGGCAAGGTAGCCTGTGATAAGTATCATCTGAGCAGAATGAAACATACCAGAGGGTTTGAATGAGGAGAAGATCACTTCCACCTGAGGTTCTGTCCTCATCATGCATTTTTTTCTCTTTTCTTCTTCCATCTGCTTTTTGGGGATGATGTTTTCCCCAAATGGCATGCCCTCTCTTTCTACAAGCAATGGTCAACACTGACTTTACAACCTGCTTGAGCCAGTAATTGTTGCATACTAGAAAACCCAAGTTCCTAGGCCACATGCTTTCTTCTAGGTCCTTTTTCATCTTCCCCCAGCCTGGATGACCTTCCTTCTCTCTCCACTGAGGGTTGAAGATACCCTCTTTCAGGTCCAAATCACATTCACTTTCTGGGAACACTTCCCCCATGACAATTAGTACTACCTTCTCTCTTTTTCTGCTAGCACATTGGTCATATATGTATTTGGTACTTGTTCCCCACTGTCTAGCACAGTGGAGTATCTTGATGGCAGGTCAAGCTGTGTTTTCCTTTGGGATTTGGATGACTCTGGGCATGTCTGCCATATTAGCAAGGTGGACCTGTTAGTAGTCCACTTAACTGAGGGATGGAGAATTCTCTTTGGGTGTCAGGGATAAGTTTGGGGAAAACAAAGAATCAGAAACACATGCTTTGTCCCAAACATATCACCTTTATAGTAGGAGGATGGGTTTCCTTTATGATTCCAGCCTTCCTTGTGCCCCCATCCAGTTGTGTCTGAGTCAGAAGGTGGTGGGACAAGCAAGAGGCTATAACAAAAACATCTGAAACTGTTTTCATCACAAACTGTCTGTGAGATGTCGGGGCAAGAAAGTAGCTTTGCTAGAGACTGACATACAGAGTAACACTATGTGCATCTGGTATTAGTTTTAGGGCAACACACAGCAGGAGATCACTGTGGAGATCACTGTGGAGATCACAGTCTGGCTGTGATCAGTTCATCACAGGCCTCAGCAGAGAATCTTTGCTCCTGAAGTCTGTAGATTTCTGGGGGAAGGGTTAAGCTCTGTGGCAGGAGGACCACAATTCCATGTGCATGTGATGTATTGTGGATGAGCAAACTAGTATGTCTCCCAAACGGATGCTGTACTTCCTTTCAAATGTATGTAGAAACTATTATGATGACTAAATACAACTTTATTGAAAAAAATTACTAATAACTTGCATCAAAACATTTTTTCAGTTTTTTATTTTATTTTTTAAAAAATTTTTTGGAAAGAGAGTGCAGGTTTGCGGGGGACGGGCAGAAGGAGAGGGAGAAAATCTTAAGTAGACTCCATGCTGCGTGTGGAGCCTGACGCAGGGCTCCATCTCACCACCCTGAGGTCATGATCTGAGCTGAAATCAAGAGTCAGAGGCTTAACCAACTGAGCCACCAAGGTGCCCCTATTTTTTCAATTAAGATATAAAATATACCTATTTTTGAATAAATACGAGTGAACATGAAGCTTTCAGCATTAGAAAGATGTTCTCTTACTCACCGATGCTGTGAGTGGTGAGGGGTGGAGTTAGTGACACCTGGTGGTGGCAGTTCCCGTTAGATGAATTAGCTCCGTGAAGACCGGTACTGGCTCTTCTTACCATTAAACACGTAAACACTGGTGCCTGGCAGTTAGTAAGTCAAACCTGACTGAATGAATAAGTGAATGAATGCATAAAGTTTGAGCTGACAAATGTCTACCTTTCAACCACTGGATTCTGACATGTTACATAGAACTCCAGCTATAGATTCCCTGAAAAAATTTTTAAAAAAATCTGCCAGTTCTCAGTCAGTTGGTACATAACTACTGTGCTAATTAATGGGATGCAGTCATGTGATACTTGTGATACCTGTGAAAATTAATGGGTCAGCCCACATACCAGTGTATGAACTTGTTCCCATCCAAGGACTCAGTTGAGATGGGAATAATAATTTCATATAGTGCACTTCACTTGTGACTGTCACAATAAAACCTGAGTTATAAGAAAAAGACCCATGTCATTTGAATTTTCTTTTACTAACTTGAAATATGATTTATGGGGCACCTGCGTGGCTCAGTCGGTTAAGCATCCGACTCTTGATTTCAGCTCAGGTCATGATCTCATGGTCATGAGATCAAACCCCGCATCAGGCTCCATGCTCAGTGCAGAGTCTGCTTGTCCCTCTTTCTTTCTCTCTGCTGCACCCCCTGCCCCCCCCCGCCCCACTCACATACTCTCTTTCTGTCAAATAAATAAATAATTAAATATCTTAAAAAAATAAAATATGATTTATAAAGACTTTTGACTAAAAATGGAAAAACTCTTTATTCAATTCTTCAAAGGGAGTAAAACATGTACTCAGGATTTAATTAAAGCATTTTCCATGAAGAGATGTCAGCTTTGGTTGTAACCTCCTAATGGACTCTCATACATGGGCCAGAGATTATACTCCAAACTCTATGAGTAAGACCAGTATAGGCAGTTCTGATATTTCTCTTTTCCCTCACCCTGGGACTGTCAACTCTTAGAAAATCCGAGTAGGTCCTAATTTATAAACATTGAATTTATGCTCATGCCGTTGAAGCATCACGGGAGAGATAATAAGAGGAAGTGGAATCAGGAAATTCAGAGACCCCCAAATTGTTCCAGTGGAAAGGAAGTTTAGAGATCATCATAGTCCAGCCTGTCCATTTTACTGATATGGCCCCAAATATGAAGTGACTGGTACAAGATCACATATCCAATTAGTTCTAGAGTTAGACCACTAAGATTTTTCTTGCCTCAAAACCTCTACTTGGCAGTGGTCTCCATTAAAAAAAACAAAACAACCCCCCCCCCAATGTACCCAGGGTTTAACTCCAATGTCACCTCTTCCAACATTGGTTGACCCAATGACTCTCGATAGACATGTTTCCCATTTGCCCCTCTAGCACTGCTTTCCACCTGTCCCAGTGAGATGACCTTTAAAGTCAATATCAGTAGGTTCCATTGCCCTCTGGCTTCTGGCTGGGTATGGCCAACGGGATACTTGGCAGGGTGTTGGCAGCGAGGAGGAAATTGAGGTCAGCGCATTTATTAGCATGGTGGTCTGGCAATATGACTGTAAGCCATTGGTGGCTGTCTTCACTACTAAAAGCCACAGTTCCTAGGGGGAGACCCAATAGGAGAGGTATAGCTTTCTCTTGGGTTCTGGTCACTGCTCCTTTCCTTTGTCCATCCAGGCCTAGGGGGAGGACTGGCTCCCCACTTTTTATTAGCCCCAAGATACTTCACTGTTCCTTGCTGACTTACCCTCGTACTGCTCACAGCATTTGTTTACTTTAAAAAATTTTTTAAAAGGCTTTATTTATTTACTTCAGAGAGGGAGAGGGACATGCAGACTCAGCGTTGAGCATGGAGCCTGACGCAGGGCTTGATCCCATGACCCTAAGATCATGACCTGAGTCGAAATCAGAAATCAGACACTTAATCGAATGAGACACCCAGGCATCCCTACCCACACCATTTAAAAAGTACTTTTATTCAACTCAGTTACTCCATTGAGTATAAAATCGATTTCCTGCTTGAACCCGGATTACTATACCGCTCCTCTGTTGCCTTATTTTTTTCCCTCATAGCACAAATGGCAAACTATCTTCAACTTGGGTTTTTTGTTTGTGTGTGTTTTTTTTTTTTTAATTTTGTTTGTTTGTTTTTTACTTACTTATAATCTGGCTTTCCTGACCAGAATGTGTTTCCATGGCTTGGCACAGTGCCTGACACATGGTAGGTACTTGATAAATGTTTGTTGAATGAATAGGTCCAGGCATCAAACTTCTAGCTCAAAATTCTTTCTACACATTATAATGAGAATAACCCCCTAGAACTTTTAGGCATGAATCTATGTAAAGGGGAATTTTAATTCATTTTGATGACAATATAAATTGCGTAGGCTTCTGTGGCTGGTAGCTACTATTTAATGTATGGTTTCTATAGTAAAATGTACGTTTCATTAATCCATTATTTTCCATTAGATTGTAGTTTCATGAAGGTAGGGACCAGGTGGACCTTGCCCATGGTTTATGTCTGAGGCTTTGGACACTGCCTGATACAACCTAAGTTTTACTTTGTGTGAAATACCACGCTGAGCACTGGTGACCTGGAGATATATAAGGCAGAGACTCTATCCTGAGGGGCCCACAGTCTTACTGAAGAGCCTAACATGAACAAAATCACAGGTGATGTAATGGGAAAGTGTTTCAGGATCACAGAGAAAGAAAAAAGGCCAGTGAACTCTTTAGATAATCTGGTGGAGGGAGAAGGGAGCCTTCTAGGATTTTCCTTTTCTGAAACTACTTATTCAGCAGCATTATTTCAAAACTATGAATTCTAAAGTGAACTTTTGCAACCCGATCCAATTAGAAGCTGAGGATTTCATGTAAATACAAAGCCTTTCTGCTTTGTGCTGCTGGTTTTATATTTTCCTTCTTTTATCCTTTTATTCTCTTCAGAAAAAAAAAGTGAAGGAAGTAAAGATCATTTTTGAATCTGGATTTTCTGAGTGTTGGCCATGTTCAAAAGATGATAAAATCTTGTTTTTCAAGAGTACTGTTCTGGAGCATCATGAAACTTATTTGACATTGACTGCAGGGAAAAAAAAATTACCAAAAAAAAAAAAAAAAGCAAAGAAAGAAAAACTTGTTATATTCCCCACCAGAGGGAGACAATTTTTTTCCTTTTGCCTTTCAAAACCTAAATTCTGATTAACACAGATTTGAAGAGTACAATACAAGGTTTACTAGAGCTGATTAATACCCAGGGGAAAAAAACAAACTTACAATCTAATTTGTTTACTTTTGTCTTTTAATATCAAATTATTTTCGAGATCTAAGTTCTGTTCTGCCAGCGCAGTAAATGCTACTTAACATGCATGAAACTTTAAGAGCTACTTGTTATTTCAGTGTCGACTTTCTCTCTAATTATGTTAGTATGGATTCAGATAGGACACTGATAATATAACAACATGGAATAATTTAGCATAATTATTTCCTGTAGTAAGTCATTTACAAATCAACCTTAAACTATAGAAACAGGGGCATGGTGGTGGAGGAAGAGGCCAAACTGGTAACAATGTCTTCTTCTGTTGGCAAGACTGTAGATGAGGAAAATGTCGAAAAAAGCTGAAACTGAGTCAGTCAGTTTTCAATCTACTGCAACTCTTGAAAAACTTTTTCAAAAGAAATCTACTTACAGTAGTTGCTAATTTAGGAAAAAACAATACATGAGCAGTAGCTCCTATCTATGGCACATCTGTGCTTAGGATAATTAAACATTTTATCAAAAATGTAGAAAATTGTGCAAGACCTCCTGTACTTTTAAGAAGTCCAATTACATGCCCAATTTAATAGAGAGAGTGTGAGATCTACATGTCCAGTGTAATTACTTGGATGTTTCATTCTTCTCTATGGTTCTTTTCGGAAACCCATTCAGAGCTGACCTTGCATAAATGTTTTTTAAATGACTCTGAAACATTTTACAAATCCAATTAGTGCACGGTCAGATCTTCTCAGCTCACCTCATTTGACACAGGGTACTGACAAAGTAGACTTACTGCTTATCGTGACTTTTTTTTTTTTAAGATTTTATTTATTGAGAGAGAGAATGAGATAGAGAGAGCGTGAGGAGGGGAGGGTCAGAGGGAGAAGCAGACTCCCTGCCGAGCAGGGAGCCCGATGTGGGACTCGATCCCGGGACTCCAGGATCATGACCTGAGCCAAAGGCAGCTGCCCAACCAACTGAGCCACCCAGGCACCCTATCGTGACTCTTATTTACTTACTTTCTTTGTCATTTTTAGAAGACGTGCAGCGGGGCTGTGGAACAGCTCTCAGAAGCTCACATTTAAATATGGGATGATATGGAGGCATCAGGTAAAATATTTGTCTGGTTCGGAGCCTGAGTTTCTCATCATAATTCAGTGAAGGTAAGTGGATGCTTTGGAAAAGCACAGAGTGTCACTTACGTTTCACTTGCCTCAGGTATCATTTAATCAGCGAGCACGGTTAATAATTCTGCTTTTCCATTTGTCAAGATCTCAATATTTTTTCAATATGAGGTCTGCTCCAGTGTACTTTACATGACACTTTATAATTAGTGGTACTTGAGAATTTGGCAGTTTTAAAAATTCATACAACATTCTTAGTTACAATTTATAAATGATTTTAAAGTATAATTAACATTCATCTTTACAAGTTATATGCAAACAAATATGCAAATTCAGAAATAAATATGCAAACATATAAAATGTTTTTGAATTAAGTAGTCCTTAACATTTTTAATGAAATCAATATTTTATTCATATTTTGCACACAATTTTGAGTACTTACTGATTTGAGGGGGTCCATGGCATATAGGCTTTTGCATATTGCAACCTCTAACTACCAGCAACAGGAGGAAATGAGAATGAGTTCATTTTTTTTGTGAAAACGGAAAGGATGATTTTGCAGACAAATCTAATAGGTGCTGTTGAGTGGGTTACTGAGGAAATTAAAATGGTCTTTTTGCTCCTTGAACAACTTCTTTTTTTTTTTTAAGTAGGCCCCACACCCAGCATGGAACCCAGTGTGAGGCTTGAACTCATGACCTTGAGATCAAGACCCTGAGATCAAAACCTGAGCAGGAAATCAAGAGTCGGATGCTTAACCAACTGAGTCACCCAGGCACCCTGCTCCTTGAACTCTTAACCTCGCAAGGAACCTTCCTTAGGAAACATAAAACCTGTTTGGATCTCAGGAAGATAAAGTTGAGGACATTAACAAAGTGCCCATTTAGCTTCTTGAGTTGGTGGTTAATAAAGGCTATATACTGAATTTTTAACCATGGATTCTTGAGGTATTAAAGTCTGAAAGGAGGAGAATGCAGGGGTCAGTATGAGATGAACACAGGATTATTGGAAAATGCACCTTCAGTGGAAAAGTCACTAAGCAAGAGTAGAGATTCAATAAGTTTACTTATGATTTTAAAGAAAATCTATTCAAAAGGTTAACTGACTCAAAATCTTTGTTTGCTCGTTCAACAAACACTCATCTTTCAGGGCTTGGCTTCAGTTCTTGCTTTTCAGGGCAGATTTCTCACTACCAGGGTCTTCCTTCTCTGAATTCCTACTGCATTAATAAGTCCATCAGGCGAAGGTTTTTATACCCTCATTCCGGGCAAGGACTACATTCAGTGCTATTGGGGGTACAAAGAAGTAGAAGACTGAATCAATTAGCACCACACAGTTTAGCTCTAAAATGTTCTTCAGTTTTTACCGGTATCCATGCTGTACTATTATTTTTTAAACGGCAAATTTCTTGAGGGAAAAGAACTTCACTTATATAAGAGATGGTGAGAAGAATTCATTTTGAGTGGTGGCTCTGCGGAATTAGTAGTTGCTCACTGGAATGCTGTGTAAAGCGGGATTCTGAGGTCGTGTCATTAGAACCAATACCGCTATGTTTTTGTCATCCTTGCTCAACTCAGAATCTTATTTTTAGTAGTAGCATTTCTTTTATTAGAGAATGAGAGCTTTATGATCCACTTAATTTCCCTTTTTTAGCTGCTAGTAACTCAGGGGAAAGTTTTAAAATAATTTTCTTTGTCTCTTTATTACTTGATTTTTTTTCTTTTATTTTGTGGACTATGTTATTGTACTGTAAATTTGTTTTAAACAGCCAGTTGCTTTAAATATTTTTGAAAGAAATAGATAATTACATATTCTTCTTTCTATAAACTTTATGGTGCCTAGCATAGGTCCAGAGCCCCAAGGAAGCATAGAATACATGCACTTTGATTGCGCGGAGAACACTGAACCTAATTCTATTGGGGTCTCATATGGTAAATGCACAATGAAGCATGAATGAGTGAACAAATGAATGAATGAGTTCAGAAGGAATTCAAACCATGAGAAAGATCGTGATGGGATGTGATTTGCCAAGTAAAGCATCAGACTGGAGATGAATCTTGGCTAATGCCTTTAAAAAAGGCATAGACTAAAGATTGGAATAGTAGGAAATAGCTTGGTGGGGAAAAAAGGTTTAGCAAGAATTGAAAATGACAAGAGCCATAATGCAATAATATTTGACTCTTCTACATGGGCCTATTTGCTTGGGTGGAATGTAAGATCGCAGAGATCAACACTTAAAAAAATTTCATCCAGGACACATTCGTGTAGTCATCCAGACGGTATTTCCAGGGTGTTTTCAAGTTGTTTGTTGATGAAGGTGATCCTGCTACCTACATTTATTTCAAATTCAAAAACAAAAGATACAAGATGTGATGATTTGAACTTGCTGATTTAGGGTAAAATAATTCATTTACATGCATCCCAAATTAATCCCTCCGTAGAATCAGAATAAGAAATTGAAATTCTGATTTGCTGCAAACTGCTTCATAATGTCTGTGGGGACTGGCTTTGTTTAGTTGTTGCCGCACAAGAGTCTTAGGTAAACAACATATAGCTCTATCCACGTGCATCTGGGTAGGCTTCAACATATTTATTATGCAACTTAAACATGAAAAAGCCAGATCTGCTGCACTTAGCAAAAGAACTAAATCTCATTCAGTGTCAAACAAACCCCTACCACCTTCTTGTCAAGTAACCTTGGTCTTTAAAGACCATCCCTACACAATCAGTCACTTCCATATGCCTTTCATTCTTCCCTTATTCTAGGTTTTTTTCCTCAACGTTTTGTTTCTCTGGGCTGAATTTCATCTCAGTTGATTGCCCAATTCACTTTTCATTCAGTCATAATTGTTTTTTGAATTGTCTTAAATTCTCAAATGGATTATGACAATTTGAAAATTAACAATGGTGCCATAATTGCATGGGGCTGTGTGATCCACAAAACCCTGTTGGCTGATGTTTTTCCCCCCTACCTGTAATTTTTTTTTTTTTTAACCAAATGTGAAAAGGTAGAAGTACACACACAAGCAGAAAATACATATGGTTGTGATTTACAATAATGCTTAGTTTTCCAATATTTGGAAATCAACCACAGATACCTGTAAAACTATTTTAATACAGAAATGAATAAAAAAAGAATTCAATCAGGCTTTCTTTCTTTCAGACTGTTTCTTTCTCTTGTGGAAGTGGGAACATACACAAGCAGGACAACACTTTCTGTAAGTGTATGGAAATTAAAATTCAGAAAAATATCATTATTCTTTAATTATCTGACTTCAGCTGGGCTCTCAGTGCAACTTGGCAATGCTCTTACTTCTCCCTGGTTGGCTTCCTCACATTCCTCATGAGGCAGCTGCTCCCAACCTTTCAACTTGTGCCATTCTTCTCATTCTCAGCCTTTACCCTTGCTTCATAATTTACAGAGAATATAGTGGTTTCTGAGCAGTATCCTTGGAATTTCTTTGCTTCTTCTACCTGCAGACTCACCTACAGAAGCATGCAGATTTTAACCTGTCTCTCCCTCAGTCTTGAAGGAAGAGGGTTTTACCTTCATTCCAATGTTAGCCTTTGGGGTGCATTGGCTTCCATCTCCTCTGGCCTTGCCTCTCCATGTCAGGCTCCTTCTTGCCCTCTCCCCTGGCTCCCTCTCTTCAGCCTACAGACATGATCACATCTACTACTACCTTAACCTCCCCCCACCTCCCTTCTTGTCTTAGCCACACTTGACCCTAGGTGTCCAGCCAACTCTCTTTTCCACCTGCAACACCCCTCCCCATTCACTGGTCACTGGGGCTGAGGAAGAAAGGCCACATTGATCTCAGGTAATCACCTGGGAGCTCTTGCCCACTCATTCTCCTCTCCTAGCTTATCATCCCTGTTCTCTATTTCCTTGTTTTTAGCCCCACTTTAGGGAGCTGTTTCTGGGTCCTCAATTTTTCGTCTTGTATGTTTCCCTGGTTGTAGCTTCCATGTACCTTCTCATTTATCCTGGATCCTAGTCATACCTGGTGGGCTAAAGTTTGGCTTTTTCTACCAAAAAAGGGGGTCTCAGACATTCTCCTGAACTCTGAAGCACTTTGAAAACTGTTTCTACTTCCTCAGCTCCTACTCTGTTCTCATCCCATTGAACCACCTGGTCTTGCTAAGATTACTGATGGCTTCTCTATTGCTAGATCCAATGCCCTATTTCCAATTTTCAACATTTTCTCAGCTTTTTTCTTTCTTTCTTTCTTTCTTTCTTTCTTTCTTTCTTTCT